>NC_138034.1:56073393-56205168 GCF_964106645.2 Podarcis pityusensis
TTGTTATAATTCTACAGTTGTAAAGTCAAATAAAAAATATTTAAAAACAACAACAAAACCAAATTGTGTTATCACTTTATTTTCATTGACTGTTTCCCAAGCTTCTGAAGGCAGGGGTGGGACAACAATGTGACAGTGGGGTGGTGGTGAGAGAAGTGAGTGAAGACGACTCATTTTTAGATGTCTAGGAATGGATGGGAGGGAAAGAGAAGAATTTAGAGATGGTGCGGATGAAACCGGCTGTGTGTAAATGGGGTATTTGGTGAGTTAGGGAAGTTTTTTAATTACTGATGTTTTAATGTATTTTTTAATCTTTTGTTGGAAGCCGCCCAGAGTGGCTGGGGAAACCCAGCCAGATGGGTGGGGTAGAAATAAATTATTATTTATTATTATTATTATTATTATTATTATTATTATTATTCTCCCACATGCAAAGACAGGCTCTGGCAGATCAAGCAAAAGAGACCAGCCATGGGTGCAATGGTCAAGAAGGTGGTTTCTGCGCGTGCCGTAGAGGGAAATGAAGAGGAGATGGGGATGATCAACCTGGGAAAGGTAGCCCATCTAGGAGAAGGAAAACTCTGACCTGAAACCTCCACTGCTGTGTGGGATATCTTCAAGAGCAGAAAAGGCTAAGGAGAAACCCCTACTCAAATTCAGAGTGGAGTCCATAAGACAGTACACCTCCTTCTGGCAACTCTGGCAGCCAAACTGGTACCAGATGTATTGCTCTGCTTTCCTTTGGACTACATCAGCAAGGATGAGAGGGGAGTATTGTCCTCTGGGCAGCCCAGGACCTCCATGCACACAGCCCAGGCTTGTGCACCAGGGAGGTCACTTCAGTGCCATTAACACAGCAGTTGGACTTCACCCCCATTGTCTCTTAAGACAGATGGATGCCAACGTATTGTCCTTCCCACAAGGAATTCAGGGCAGCAATACCCCAAGGAAATGGGAGAGGAAGCACTCACATTTTATCCTTGCAACAACCCTCTGAGATAGATTCATCTGAGACATAATGACTGTGCCAAGGTTGAAATATTAATGTTGGAATGAATTAAGGCCAACAGTGCAACTCTGTACATGTCCATTGTGAAACAATCCCATTGAGTTCAGTGGGTTTTATTCCCAGGTAAATGGGCACAGAACTGAAGGCAAAATTCTTGTTGAATCTCCTTCCCTTGGTGTCCTCTTTGTTGCATTCAACTGTAATTTCCTCAGGGCAGAGACCTGTCTTGCGCAGCTTCCATGCCCATCTGTTCAGAAGTGACTCCCACAGTTACCGTAAGTGAGACTTGCTCTCATGTAAGTGGGAATAGGATTTGAAACTTTTTCATACAGTCTCTAAAATTTTAAGATCGACGATAAGAAACAATGTAGTCATAACTTAAGTGAAATATACTCGGAGTCGAGTGTGGATTTCATGCTCTTTATTCAGCTCAGAGTAGTGAGGAATGGAAGTTCCCCCAAAATGTCTGCTTTATGTACATTATTTATACAATGGGCCCCACGTGACTGGCTAATTCTGGGATTCTCCTGTAGGCCAATCAGGTTGCGGATTCACTTCCACCCGGAGTTGGATTGGGTGGCTCCTGCGGACCAGTCAGACTACTGCATTCTGGATCCTATTGTTCTAGGACCAATCAGACTGCAGCATTCTGAATCCTATTGTTCTAGGACCAATCAGACTGCTGCATTTTGGATCCTATTTAACTCAGTACATAACATTAAGCATTTTCAAAACTCACAGGCGGTGGACTGGGGATGCCTCGTTTAAAATAATACTTTAATTGACGCAGCTCTTAAAACTAATCCGAAATTCAACTGTGACACTTGGGTGCAAGTGGAGAACATTCCCATGGAATCTGTGCACTCCCATTCTGCGTCCCTCCAGAGCAGGATGCAGGGGAAATAGAATCATCAACCCCCTGCAATGCCAGAATCTAAACTAGGTAATTCATGACAGATGGAGTGGAACGTTTGGAATCCTGAACTAGAGCATTCCACACAGCCACTTGTTTTTTGTTTTTTTTCCAGGTCCCACTCAGGTTGTTTCTAATGTAGATCACTCCATGAGAAAGCAACATAGTGACTGAGACCTCTTGTGTGCCCTTAAACTGGAACTAGAAAACTACTCACCGCAATATGTTGTAATCCAAACAGTGCATGGCTTGGGGGGGGGGGGGCAGGCAAATGAATGGCATTTCTCTGCTGTCATTGAATCCAATAGCGGAACAGAGCCTTGCTGAAACAGAAGGAGGCTGGTTTTGAAGTTGGCACGTTCTCTGGTTTTCTCTGCATTTTGTGTCATGGGATAATACTTCCAACCTGGGGTGAATTCACAGTTGATTAATTTTCCCATTTTTTGTGTGGAGTTTCCCCTCTTTTGGAACAATGGGAATCAAATGCCCTGTCACAATTGGACGTGACTGAAGATTTCTGCATCCATAAGATTACCATCTCAGCTCCACTTGCTCTTCAGGCATGGGATGGTAGCTGCCCCTCACCATTTATAAGGATGTTTCTTAGCCTCTAAATTAATGTTCTTCCCCCACCTCACCTCTTTTCTTCTGATACCAAAAGTAACAAAATTCATAATTTTTTTGTCCTGGAATTTGAACAGAATCCACGATTTGTAAAGACAATCTTCAACATGGAAAAAGCTATAGGAAATAAATAATAATGAGAATGGTAACTTAACTGTGCCTTCAATAGTCTTTTCAGAGTGGTTACATCTCCACCTGCTGGTAAGCAGGAAGTATAACAAAGGGTCTATCGTTAAACTGGTTGATAAATCTATGCATGGGCCAATCAGTCAGTTTAGGTATCATTCAGTTTCCTGTTTTTTCCATTCTTAAATTTAGTTCTCCATATTTCCACATCAATTTACTTTAAAAAAATGAAGTCCTCATGGGAATTCATCAGCACTTTAGTGCAATTTTCTCCTAATATACATACATTTGTATGCAAATTTGCATAGTATACTATACACACTTTTGCATAGCAATTTTTCCTATCAAATACATTTTATATGTTATTTTCACTTATATATGCGTTTATAGGCACACATCACCCTATTATATGCAGGGCCAAAAAGTAGAGATTATGGAAGCTGTAGTCCAACAACGACTGGAGGCTCCTGAGCTACATCAGAGATCGGGAGCCCTGCAAGAGCTCCATGCAGATTCTACACTAGCATATGCATTTGTACGCAGGCATCACACTGCTGTACTATATGCATTGCACTGGAGAACTGCATTGTAAAGTTCAGAGAAGAGTTAATTTCAAAGGATGGCAACGTTTAGGTCCATGTGTTGTTTCAGAGAGTGCAAATTAGGTAAATTCATCTTTAAATGAATTCCTATGTGGATGCGGGTGGTGCTGTGGTCTAAACCACTGAGCCTCTTGGGCTTCCTGATTGGAAGATCAGCAGTTCGAATTCCCACGACGGGGTGAGCTCCTGTTGCTTTGTCCCAGCTCTTGCCAACCTAGGAGTTCGAAAGCATGCCAGTGCAAGTAGATAAATAGGTACCACTGCGGCGGGAAGGTAAATGGCATTTCCATGTGCTCTGGCACTCGTCGTGGTCCTTCGTGTGCCAGTAGTGGTTTAGTCATGCTGGCCACATGACCCGGAAAACTGTCTGTGGACAAACGCCAGCTCCCTTGGCCTGAAAGCGAGATGAGCACCACAACCCCATAGTCGCCTTTGACTGGACTTAACCGTCCAGGGGTCCTTTACCTTTACCTTTAAATGAATTCCTATGCCCATCTGAGCAGTGGGCTAGGCAGATATGTTTAAATCTCTTCCTGGATCACAGTGCTGTCTTTACTTAAACTTGAAAATCTGTTGCTCCTACCACCATCAAAGGCAGTGGGGTCCTTGGGTGAGGAAAGAAAAATGTCCTCAGGAGAACATTTTCAACATCACAATTTATCACCAGCTGAACATCACGATATACTGACATATCACAGTGTCTGAAATGAGGATGGAGCTATGTAGAGGCAATTGGCTGGCTTCACAGTTTCCCTCCCACACTGGGATTCTTGCATAACACACACACACACACACACACACACACACTTTTTCTTCTTCTTTGGTGATCACTCGTACCCAGTAAGATTGTCTCCCATAAACACAGTTTTAATAGTGAGTCCGTAAGTGACTGTGGAGTCCAATTCTGGATCCACATGTCCTTCCACAGTGGGGACATTGGTTTCCGGGCGGGAGTTGAACACGGTGTGGATTTGCCAAGCGTACTTTCCTCTTAGCACGTTTCTCCCTTGCGTCCTGAGTTCGAGTGTCATCAAAGCCCATGATACCTTTGGTAAAGGCTGTTCTCCAACTGGAGCGCTCGCAGGCCAGTGTTTCCCAGTTGTCAGTTTTTATACTACATTTTTTAAGATTTGCCTTGAGACAGTCTTTAAACCTCTTAGACAGTCTTTAAACCTCTTTAAACACACCCACACCCACCCACCCACCCATGATTGTGATATATTGCCAGGTCAAAAATTATGAAACTAATATCATGATATGGACTTGAAACCGGTTTTAGTTATGGTCTAAGAGAAAATTATATGAAAATGATATATCGATGGTATCTAACACTGAGTAAGTTGGCAAAAATGTATAAATCTAAATCAAATAAGTGTTGGAAATGTAAAGAGAAAGGAGGTTCTTTTTATTATATGTGGTGGTCCTGTAGTAAGGTTAAAGCTTACTGGGAAATGATAAATAATGAAAAGAAAAGGATGTTTAAAATACCCTTTGTAAAAAAACAAAAAATAGAAGCTTTTCTTTTGGGAATTATAGTGACAAAACTACTACAGCAGCAAGAATGTTACTTGCCCCAAATGGAAAGAAGCAGAAGTCCCAGCAAAGGAAGAATAGATATAAAAACTTATGGAATATGCAGAAAAGGTGAAACTTACTGGAAGAAGAAGAAATCAAGATAACAATCTTTTTACAAAAGAATGGAAATGATTTATTGAACATTTACAGATAAATTATAAACAGATAAAAGCATTGGCAGGATTATTGTAAAAACCTGCAGTTTTATAAGAGTATATATTTAAAGAAGATGAATAAATGAGTAAATTAAGTTAATTTGGATACGCAGAAGATATTAAAAACAAATTTAAGGAACCGCAGAAAGAGGGGGAAAGGAAGTCAAGTTTTGAAATGTCGAACTGATTGTAGAATGAGTGAAATGTATAAAATCAGTGAAATTTACAAACTTGAAAAGTATAGATAGATAGATAGATAGATATAGATAGATAGAAAGAAAGAAAGAAAGTGAAACTGGTTTTAGACAATAAATTGCCCAGTCCTAACACATATCATGATTCATAATATATGGCCAAGTCAAAACTATGAAACCGATACCACAATGTGGATTTCAAACCACTTTTGGATGATATATCAATATATCGCCCAGCCCTAGAGAATGGATTAACTACCTCTGGTTTACAGCCTTGTCAGGGAACTGTATATACCTCTCTTTGGTACCAACACTTGTGGGGCCTTAATGAGTAATTGACGTTCAACAAGACAACACAGGCCAAAGTGAATGGCATCAAGACACCAGCTGAGATTCCAGGTTGAGTCACACAACTCACTCACTTATGATTCATCCTTGAATTTGTTTAGGCTCTTCTGTGCTGAAACAAGGAGAACCTCAGAGGCAGGAAAGAAAGAAGAAAGCCCTCAGAACTGGCTGTTCCGTGCTTTAAAGGAAATGTGCGGCTTCTAAATCATGTTGAAACAGAAACACTAAGCATGAGAAGAACAGCCCCGGAAACCATGGTGAAGGGTCAGCGGCGTAGCGTGAGTTGTCAGCACCCGGGGCAAGGCAAGTAATTTGCGCCCCCTAACCCGGGGCAAGGCAAGTAATTTGCGCCCCCCCCAACCCCTAACCTGCAGATCTGAGTCGAGTTGCTGCTGGCGCTGCCGCCCAAACCACGCCGCTTGCCCGGAGGAGGAGGGGGGCAGAGAGGCGAGGAAAATGCAACATGGCCCAGCAGCTGCAGCAGCAGCAGCGGAGGCGGGGCTGTGAGGAGGGGCTGCCTGGCACGTCCTCCGCGGCCCTGACGCGCGGGGCTGAGAGCCGCTGCCTGCCGGACGCCTTCAGCCCGGGCGCGCGCACAGCTCGTCGGTTCCACGAGACATGGGGCTCTGCTACAGCCTGCGCCCGAGGCTCTTCGGCGACTCCGGAGGCAGCGAGCGCGCCCCCCCCAGATGTTGCGCCCGGTGCGGCTGGCCCCCCTGGCACCCCCCACGCTACGCCACTGTGAAGGGTGTGTGTGTGTGTGTGTATGTAGGGGGCAGACTGAAGAACAGAACACAGATGCCTTTGTTTTCACACACACACACACATATATATATCTCCTTTGCCACCAAGCCCATGCCAGCTTGATTTAACACTGCCAGGCTCTTACTATTTTGGAAGCTATCAGGAACTGCTTTGCAATATGTATCAAGTCTGAAATGTTCAAACCTTTTGACTGCATAGTGAAAGGGGAGGGGGAACTCTCTCTGATGTTAATTCTCCATATGAAACGCTGCCAAAAATATAAAAACCTTGAATTATGTATTTGGGGCACAATATCTGAGGCTGTCATTATGAGACAGTTGCATGTCACATTAAGTTCAGCATGATTTATTATGTTTAATAGGCACAGGAACTCCTGTTAAAAAGAAACATTGGGGAACTTCCATACACTGACCCCCCCTCCACTGCACATAGGAAGCTCTCTTCCATCACTTCATGGCTTCCCCCCAAAGGATCCTGGGGCCAGGTGTTTGTTACAGGTCCTGAGAGGTCTCCTGAGACCTCTATTTCCTTCCCAGAGCTACAGTTCTCTGGGTGGTTTAGCAATCAATCCCTCTTTCCCAGGGAACTCTGGGAACTCAGAGGGAAATAGGGGGACCTTTGGTTAAAGTTAAAGATGTGTTTGACAAACTCATTCTATGCCACCTGAAGTAGCCACGGCTAAGTTCAAAGGCACTTACTCCCAAGAAACTGTGCACAGTTATGTTTTATGCTGTGTACTACTGGTTTTTTTGGTCTTCATTGATAATGGATCAATGAATCTGCTTGGATTCTCTGTGGGCAAACAAACCCTTGTGTTGCAAAGAGAATGTCAGCAATGTTTAAGCAACACGATGACCATGTACATACGCAATAGACAATCTTTATGGTTTGAAGGAATTCTATAAAGATTGTCTATTGCGTATGTACATGGTCATCGTGTTGCCTAGACATTGTTGATGGATTCTCCGTGGGGGCAGGCTATGGAGGTTGTCATGAAGAGCTCTTGCACTTCAGAATTTACCACTGAGCCATTGGTACCCAACCTCTTCTTGTTAGCCATATGCTTCCATCCTCAGTTTTGGGACCAGGAGACTGACCTCAGTTCTACTCACCTGTTCACGAACTTGCCAATCCTAGGATGCTCAGGCCATTGTTTGTGCAGCAGCTGCTACGCAAACCTATGGAAACTGGGAGGCCTATCATTTCAGTGCAGGGCTATTTAGTCTAAACTCTTGTCCTTCGCTTGGTAAACTTATTATTATTATTTAGCATCTGTGTCCCATATTTGCTGCAGCTGACATTGGCTGTAAATCTTAAACTTTCTCCCTTCCCAATGTTGTGCCCCAAGGAAACTTGAATCTGCCAGCTCCAAGACAGCTGGATTTATACAGCATTTAAAAGCTGACATTTACTGCTATTCTTAAACCTGCCTTCCCTCTCTTGAGTTGATTTCAAAAGGTAGTCTCTTAAGTGAGTGCTGTGATAGACACTAAGCTCCTTCCAACTTTGCTGGGCTCTTGGCATTTTTTTACAGCACTCAAGCGACTGCTTGACAACCCTGGGAAAGCCAGTCCACATTTTTTCGGTGTGTCTGCCCAGAGGCTATTGAGCAGACAGTGTGCAGCTGTATCAAATAGCTTGCGCCAAAGAAAGCTGTCAAAATCTGGTGTTTTACCCAAGAAGCCATGGGAGGCACACACACACACTTTTTAAAATAACAACGTGGCAAGGACTGTAGCTGGAGGGATGCCAGTTTTGAAAGCTCCCACATAGAAAATTAAATGTCAATGCAAGTAGAAAACTAGTAGATCAGGGAGAAAGAGTCTAACTCAGCCCTTTCACTGATGTGTTGGCTTTCTGCTTGAAGGAAGTTCCTTTGTTTTTAATACAGAGGAGCATTCAAATGTGTCATTCGAAACCTGCAGTCTGAAGAGGTACAATCCACGCCACCACCTTAGGACTAGTAGTGGGGTAGGAGAGCTGGAAATAAAAAAATCACATCTGGCAACCAATGCACCCCTTTGGTTTCAGATAGCACATGGGTAGACAAGTCTAAAAAGCCTGGGACACAAATTTTCACGACCCTCTAGTGGCTATGGTGGTTCATTAACCAGAAGTAATGTATTTAGCATTAACTCTGGAAGCGAACACTTGATTCTGACCAAACTAAGCCTCCTAGAGCAAATGGGCTTTTTAGATTCATCTGAAACCCAAATGGGTGCATTGGTTGCCAGATTTAAGAAATATATCGCCATTATTTTCAGCTCTCCTGCCCCACTATTGAGCAGGGGTGGGGAAACTGTGGCTTGTGGAACTAATGAGACCCACTTGACCTCCCCATTTGGCCCATGGGGCCATTTTGGATCTCCTGATCAGCAGCTACTCAAAACCCAGTGCATCCCTGGGACTGTGATGCACATGGAGTGGTGCCCCGTCAGCTCTGAGCTTGCCAAGCCCCATGCACAGTGTTTTGCAAGACTTGATGGGCCAGCTGAACACCAGGGCTTTGCAGTCTGTGTGGTTTGATTTCAAATTGTGCAGGCCACCCCTGCAACACTGTACACTTGGTGTTACCTGTACACCAGGTAAGTGGGCCCAGCCACCTGTCTAACTTGACCCGCTGGGTTGGGGTAGATAACAATCTGCTGACTGGACCCAATTCCCTCCCTCTGGGCCAGAGAATGAAGAATTGTTTTATGCTTTATTCATATGAACTGCCTTGGGAGGGGTTTGTCCCAGGAAGTGGCATAGAAATATTGGAATAGATAAATACTCTGGGACTCAAACACTGTCAATTACAGATGGGGGAGATGTTCGTTCAGCCAATTTGCACTTCCTGAGCCATTAAGTGGGTGAAAACGCAGCTTTCTGTTGAAATTTGCATTCCTCTGAACTTTGCGATGCTGTTGCTCAACCCAAAAAATATGTACAAAACAGCATATATTAATGAAATTAATGTAGAAAAAAAGCACTATGTTATGGAATATTGCTTGCAAAAAAGCATGTATTAGGAGAAATGTATGCAAAAATGTGTATGGGCTTTTGTGCTTTTTTTGTTTCGTTTTAAAGTTCACTAACAGATGTGGAATGGGGACAAACTGAACTGAAGGCTAGGAAACTATGTATATGAGAGAAGCTGAAATGGCCAAATTTGCCCATCCTTGTACAGCACCATTATACAACTTTGCTCTCTTCACTGATTGCAAAGTCCATTGATCCATTTTAGTGCTGGGATGGTTTCAGAAACATTTTTCTTGTGTCAGATGAAGATGACCCAAAGCACCTCTGGACCTGCAGGACCTGAATTTTTTCCCCTGTGGGCAGAAGCTGATGAACCACTGCTCTGCCGATATAATTCATGAATTTCACCTCAAGGCACTGGCAACTTCATGTCCCTGTTGGTCTTGCTCCTAGTCATTGCTGGCATGTTTTCTGCATGGTGAATTAGCTCATTATTACTAGACTATTTCCTCCAGACTCGTTCCTCCTTTGGGCCATCGTCTATTGTTTTAGAAGTGCCATAATCTAGAAGGAGACATAGCTAGGAGGAAAGAGTGGTACTGAATACAATTTTGTTTAGAGTGGATATTTGTATGTGTAAGTGAGTTTCTGTCTGAAAATTAAAACTGCAGAAAATATTTTCTCTCTCTTTGAACTTTAAAGATTCTTTCAAAATGTGCCTGGTTGTTGTTGTTGTTGTTTTGGGGGAGAGCTGATTAAAAACATTTTTGATAGGAAACCAGCATCTTGTCAAAAGATAGCTAGCAAGTATCCAGTATTGTTTTTGCAATAAGCCTAAATATGACAAGTCTGCCAGCAATATTTAGGGACCTACAGCCTAACTGCACCTAGATATTTGGCATATCTTTGTTTTTCTGCATTATACTCTTCTTCCCATGTGAAAATCCAGTTCAGGCTGTTGAACCATGGGAATTATTCCAAGATCAAACGCCGCCATGCCTTTATTTTCCATCCTGCTGCTTTGTCAGCACCTTTGGTATTATAACGAAGAGCACCCGCTTCCTCCTTTTTATGTTCTCCTATTGAAAGATTTCTATCTAGGTCACATTAACCAGTGAATACATGCAAGGAGAATACAGCTTTCTCTCTTTTCTGGGATACAGCTGCCATCTAGCGGTCAGTTGCACAATTGTCTCATTAGAAGGCGCCATGTTGTGAACAAGGATGTGATGAAATAGCTTCTGGTGGTTCGGGTCATGTTTTGGCTTTTCTGGAAAGGAAACAGCACCAGTTTTTCATGAGTTAGTTGCACACTGTGTGCTGACAATGGCATATTCACTGCTAGCATGTGCTTATATCATCCTATACTGATGTGGGGAAGAGATATGGAGATGCCAGCAGCAGCTAGGGAGGTTGGAGATGAAAGCAGGAGCAGAAATTGTCACAACTTTCAAGTTTGTCCATGATCAGGAATGGAATCCACTTAAGCAAATACAAGCTATTGTTGTTTTTCGTTTGCAAATATTTGCATATGCGATTATAGTTTTTTTCCTGCATTTAAATTCTCCCCTTCCATTTAAATGCACTGAAGTTAATTACATAATTAATTGCACAATTAATTATGTTGGGTTTGGCCATAGCAGCTAGCAAGACAAATAATGTAGGTTTTAGCTGCAGCAGAACGGAAACAGGACTGCTGGGTTTGTTTTTTAGTTATTATTTCTTAAAATTTATATACCGCTTGATTGTAAAACAAACAAACATCAAAGATGCCTGCATTTCTGGACTGTGTGAACAAAAGGTGAACCATTCTGGAAGCCCTGCAAACACCATCTTGGTAGTCAAGATAACCCCAGAATTAACTGGTAGTTGTAGCAATGAGCTCATATATGTTTATATTCTCTTGCTTTGATATAAGCTAATTGGCTTGCTTTGATGTTCAGGACAGATAAAGGACAGGATTCCACTATCCCAGTCAGTCACTCTGAAGCAACAGACTGAATGGTATGGGAAGGAAATTGATAAGACCTGATACCAGGTATCTGATACCAGAATCCTTGCAGATTGTCTTAACTGGGAGATGTGGGCTCCCAGATTCCAAATTCTTATCGTGCACATTCAAGAAACTCCAGTGGTTCTTTGTGGACCGAATGCTGAGGAGATCTCACTTCAAATAATACACTTCCCCCAATTCAGCCTGTGTGGTGGGGCAGAGCTGCCCTCCTGACAGATGGGGCCTGGCAGCAGTGAAGCTGGGGCTGTTGGTGCACATGCACAGCCCTGACCTTGCTGTTGCCCTGCCCCACCCCAGCCCCACCCAGTTAAAACTACATTGACCCCAGTGTTGGGACATTGCTTGGCTCTGTCCAGCCACATAGAACTCTAGGCCTATGAAGACTTGGAATGTGCAATGGTGGGATGGAAATATACCATTTCACCAGGCTCCCAGCAAATCTACTAGCTCCCAGCCCTGTGTGTTTGATGGCCGGGTGCCCTACTTTACAGAAGAAAGTCCTCTGTCTGAAAGTGCCTTCTGTTTGAAAGGCTGTCTGGTCCAACTCTAGTTTAAAGATAAAGAAAGCAGGGAGTGCAATCTGACTTGTACTGAGCCAGACCGTTGGCCCATCTAGACCAGTACAATAATACATTGGTTTTCACACGGCTTAGTTGCCAAACAAATTGGCTCCTGAACACCGCAAACCTGGAAGTAAGTGTTCTGGTTTGTGATTTTTTTTTCCGGAAGACAAATGTCCGACATGGCTTCCGCTTGAGTACAGGATTCTACTGCAGCCAATTGGAAACTGCTCCTTGGTTTTCGAACAGTTTCGGGAGTCAAACGGACTCCTGGAATGGATTAAGTTTGAGAACCAAAGTACCACTGTATTGTCAACACCAACTGACAAGTGGAAAATGTTTAGCTAGCAAAGATATTGACCCAAGAACGAAGATAACATGCAACAAATGGAATGGGAAAGAAAAAATACTTCTGGATTCTCAAGCACGATGACAAAGGGGCAAGAAAATTATATGGTTTAACAACCATCTGCCTGTCTCTTATCCTCATAACAGCCTCAGTATGTCAGTAAGGTAACAGTCAGCACTTTTTCATGTTATCTTAAAACATGTTTTTCTGCACCTCTAACTTCCAAGCTGCTGCTTTCTTACACCTTTACTTTTAGTGATGTGGTAAGTAAGCCAGGAAATCGCTGTTCTCATCATCCTTATGCATTGTTTCCATTACACATTTTTCGTTGAGGAGCAAAGAAAGGGTTGTCTCATCATTGCTGGGCATTTAAGATCATGATGAATGTTACCAGAGGATTATCTTTAATCACAGTTTAGCATTTTGCCTCGTCACCTCTGAAAAGCTCATAAAACCCTGTTTTGCTTTAGTAAATACAGGAAGCCATAAGATATATGATGTCCATTGCTTCTTGCATCCACACCTGTGCTGCTAGCCCAGCTTTGAACAAGGGAGAATTGGGTTTGTGTTGGCCCATCTTCTTGGACACACCCACCGGGTTCAGCTTCTCATTTGTGCATTGGGGTTCATGTTTTCATAGGGACCAAAAGGGAGCACAAAAAGGGTCTATGGAAGTTGGACTCTACACTTGTAGGCTCCTATGGAAATATGAACTCAAACACATGATGGCAGGAGGGGGCATGAATGACATGGTGTAATCCTGATTCTCACCATGCATAGATTTTGGTCATCGTAGGGATGGTAAGTTACACATGCCCACCCAATCCAATAGGAGGAAATACCTGACTAAGGATGTAAATCATAAAAACACATTTCTCCCAGCTAAAGGGTCTGATCCAGAAACTGCATGCAGTATGTAAGGTAAAGGTAAAAGACCCCAGGACAGTCAAAGGGGTTGTGGCGCTCATCTCGCTTTCAGGCCGAGGGAGATGGTGTTTGTCCACAGACAGCTTTCCGGGTCATGTGGCTAGCATGACTAAACCACTTCTGGTGCAACAGGACACTGTGACAGAAACCAGAGTGCAGGGAAATGCCATTTACCTTCCCCGCCACAGCTGTACCTATTTATCTACTTGCACTGGTGTGTTTTCAAACTGCTAGGTTGGCAGGAGCTGGGGCAGAGCAATAGGAGCTCACCCTGTCACAGGGATTCGAACCGCCAACCTTCTGATCGGCAAGCCCAAGAGGCTCAGTGGTTCACGCCACAGCGCCACCCTCATCCTTATACAGTATGTACAGTGCCATTAGGAACATAAGAACCCATCTGGTACAGCATCTCACAGTGGGCAAACAGCTGCCCAAGGGAAGCCTGAGTGCAATATTGCTCTCTCCACTTGCAATTTCCAGCAACTGGTATTCAGAAGCCAGTGTGGTGTAGTGGTTAAGAGCGGTAGACTCGTAATCTGGTGAACCGGGTTCGTGTTTCCGCTCCTCCACATGCAGCTGCTGGGTGACCTTGGGCTAGTCACACTTCTCTGTAGTCTCTCAGCCTCACTCACCTCACAGAGTGTTTGTTGTGGGGGAGGAAGGGAAAGGAGAATGTTAGCCGCTTTGAGACTCCTTCAGGTAGTGATAAAGCGGGATATCAAATCCAAACTCTTCTTCTTCATATTGCTTTTGACAATGGAGGTAGCACATAACCATCAGAGCTAGTATCCACTGATATACCTCACCTGCCATGATTATCGTTTTGGAGTGAGAGGAAGAAAGCAAGGTTCCTCTCTTAAAAAAATAAAATAATAATTTTTCTTTTTCATTCATTACATACATCTCAAATTCTTAACATTTACTATATATTCCTCCCTCCCTCCCCTCCAAGGCTTCCCCCAACTTCCACTTCTGGTTTGTTTCTATTTTCACCCACTTTGCTATCTCTTAACAGAAAAAGTTATTAATAACATAACATCAAGCCTAAAAACATAAAAGTAACAGTAAATACACCATCATATTTCACTATCTTCTAAACATTTTCTAAAGCTAATAATGTGAATGTTTATTTAAATCCTGCCATCAAGTCTATTGACTTTCTTTGTTTCTGTAAATATAATATGAATGGTTCCCAATCTTTTTCGAAGTCTCTGTTGTCTTTTTCTCTTAGTCTATCTGTCATTTTTGCCAGTTCCACATAGTTCATCAACTTCTCTTGCCATTGTTCTTTAGTTGGTATTTCTCCAGTCTTCCAATTTTGTGCAATCAACATTCTTGCTGCTGTAGTGGCATACATAAATAAAGTCCTCATTTCCTTTGGTATGTCTTGACCTAAAATACCTAACAAAAAGGCTTCTTTTTTTTTTTTTTTTTTTTTTTTTACAAAAGTTATTGTCAACATTTTCTTCAATTCATTATATATCATTTCCCAGTAGGGTTTTACCTTTTTACAATCCTACCACAGGTTCCTCCCTGAACAGATGTTTTGGAAACAATATGAATGGGACCATGCACATTTCCTCCTGAGGATCATGGCAGGAATGAGGAATTGCCAGACCATGGCCTGGATCATAGCTGTCAACTTTCAGATTTGAAAATAAGGGATCAGCAGCCTCGAAAATAAGGGATCAGCAGCCTCACTTGTCCCAGGGACAGTCTACGGGATATCTAACAATCTGGGATAGCAGCGGGAAGTGGTGGGAAACAGTGCTGGAATAAGGAAATTTCCCACAAAAAAAGGGAAGGTTGACAGCTATGGCCTGGATGCAGCCTGCAGAGGACTCCCACCCTCTCTTCCAGGTAACGCTGAGGTCAAGCACAAGAGAGCATTTCTGAGTCAAACAGAAACCAAAGGCAGAGTCATGGGGCAGACGTTGGCAACTAGGAAGATCAGCCAGAAGGAAAGCCAGGTGGCAAGTGTAAGGGGCTGAAATATAACCCAGCCCCCAAGACCCTGTCCAAAATCGATTTAAGCCTGCTCTCTATGAACTCTTTACTATTGAGGAATGCAGTTACTCCCAAAGAACCCTTTGCTCTTTGCACAGTGCCACTGGCTCTCAGATGCACATTCCTTCATGGAACAACTGCTGACCTGGACCTTCTGGTGCCAATGCTTCTGAGAGATGGGTGGTGATTCAGTCTCCCCTTGCTTCTTAGATCATGGAATCATAGAATTGTAGGGAAATGATATATAATGAGATGAAAAAGATGCTGAAATATACATTTATTAAGAAACCAGAAGCATATTTACTTGGCATTGTAGGAGATGATATAAACAGAAAGGATTGTAAGTTGTTTTTATATGCAATGACGGTAGCAAGACTATTATTGGTACAAAAATGGAAGCAAGAAGATCTACTGATGAAAGAAGAATGGAGGATGAAATTGATGGACTATGCAGAATTAGATAAACTAACAGGGAGGATTCGAAACCTGTGGGACCAGAGATTCTCAGAAGACTGGAGTAAATTTACGGACTATTTGAAAAGCAATTGTGATGAACAGATCACGCTAGTAGGTTTGCAAGAAGTTTTGTAAGGTGAATTATTTGAAATATTGCAAAAAAGACAATGAGGAGAATTATTAGTTAAGGATAATTAAAGGTAATACGAAATTAAGAAATGCATAATAAGTGATAAAGAATGGAAAATCATCAGAGGTATTGACAGAAGTCTAAAAATATTGTATAAGATGAAAAATTATGTTGTATGAATGTTGGAATTAATATGTTAAAAAATAATTAAAATGTGTATATATATAAAAAAAGGAATCATAGAATTGTAAAGTTGGAAGGGATTCCCAGGAATCTCAACAAAAGCATCTATGGGAGCACCTCTGCTGCAGAAGGCCCTTCTGGGCAATACTCCTGTGACCCAATGAAACACTGCAGGGTAAGCATTTTGGGAAAGTTTTTTTTGTTGAATTCAGTCGCTGTGGAGCTGTGTGATATCACTGCTGCTCGGAAATCATTGGAGATCGTCCACGAAGGTAAATACCTGGGTGTGAGCTGGCTCTCTTGAGCAAGAAATTGCTGCATATTGAGAGTTATTTCTTCATTCAGGAAACTCCTTCTGTTTGGAAAGGCATTCCTTTACACTGTTTTGTGTACCTAAAAGAAACTTTACCTGAAAACCTGTTGCACTCTGTGCCAGCTTGTAACATGGGATGCTTTCATTTGTTTTGCAATAACTAAGAACATGCAAAGATTGGGAACGGGAGAAGTTGTTGACCCGACAATTTGTAATGAGTCTCACGAAAGGCCAAACTAGACATAATAGAGCCAATTTACTGCATCTCTATTCTCCTTACACTTCTGCAGGGAAGGGGAGATATGAATTAAGACCATAGCATAGTGGGATGAGGGTTTGTAACCTTTGCTTTTGCATTGTTTTCTCACTTTAAATCCCCCAATATGCTATTTGACTTGTTAGGAAAAGCATGCATGCTCATGTCATGTTTTTCCTAATGGGGCAACAGCTTAGGGGAGCAATCTTCATTGGGAAAACAGTGCCATTCCTGATTGCACCCCTTCCCTGTGGCTTCCATTTACAAAAGCTGAAAGAGAAAAGACATATTGTTGCCCACCACCCCAATCTCTGAGCTGTGTGAGATTCCAGAGGTTCTGGGTGCTTACCCAGGATTTATGTTTGCTTTTGGAAACGAGGCACAACAGAGCAAGTGGTGTCTTTATGATTGTCAGGGAACTGCCATCAGAACAGGGGCGGGAAAAAGAGGGGCAGTTGTGTTACAGGGAGTCTCCAAAAATCTTGCGAAGCAGTTCTTCTTCCGGTGATGAGGAAACCCCACCTCCAGTTGTGCTGGTCCCATGGGTCAACCGAGAGGCGAGGTCCGAGTCCAGTCCAAGGTCGAAGGAGCAATATAGAGGCAGTCCGTAAAAGGTGAAGCTGGGTGCAGGGCAGGGAGTCCGGTGAGGTCAAGAGCGCTGGCAGGAGAGCAGGACAGGGTTCAGGCAGGACCTGGCAACCTACAAAGTTGCTCCTGCAACTTGGGTCTGGGGCTGGCTGGCTTTTATCTGCCCCAAGGCATAGGGCAGCCCCAATCTACAGGTGACTCACCTCTCCTGGCCTGGAGGCGAGCACTCGTCCTGCGGGAACTTAGTTCCCTCCGCCTCTCTGCCCTGAGCCTCCATAGCTCAGGAGAGGTTGGAGGGTTACCAGACCCAGAGGCAACCTCAGCTTCCTCTGACGGGGCTGAGAGTGGAGCACCTGCAGGCAATGGGTCCTCCATCACCTCAGGAGCCAGAGCAGACTCAGCTGGTGTCTGCTCCTGAGGATCCGGCACAGGTGAGGACCCTTCAGGCTCAGGGCCCAGCCCCGGCTCAGCTAGTTCTGGAGGCGGGGACTCCTGTGCAGGCTGGGATTCCTCAGGTTCAGCCTCCGAGTCCAAATCCCAGACCATCACACCAGTGGGGAAGAGGTGAAAGGACCAGAGGATGCTGGTAGGAGCCTCAACACCGCTCCTGGCAAAGCTGGCCAGGAGGGAAGCATGCCCCTTCCATCGCCCACCCTGCGCAGAAGTCTAAAGCGCAAAGAGGGAAGGAAAAGGCTGGACGAAACGAGACTTTTATGCTGGGGGAGGTTCAGGAAACAAGCACTCCCGGATTCTGCTAGCGATTGAGGCAGACATGAACTTTGGGGTTCTCCACTGTAAATAGTTTTGCACCTAAATAAAACCTGTAAAAGACAGGTCGGAGTCCTGCCTGGTTACTCGTGAGCACCCACCTTTGCCATCTGACAATGATATATGACTTATTTGCAGATATCTACAACCTGAGCCTACGATGAAGGGGCTCACAGCATTAACACCCAAAAAGGGTCTTGTTTCTCCCATAGCTGCAGTCTTTGATTCAGACTCTTTCTCTGCCTTTCCAGCCTCAGCTTTTCTTCCAGCTCCTGGCTCACATAACTTGATTCTAGGCTCAAGCTTTGTCCATCTAACTACCTGCAAGTTGCCCACCCATTTGCCATCTCCCACAGAGCCCCTTAATCCCCCTTAATGGCTCATCGCTCAGGTGATCACCTCATCAGAAACTAGCCTGTCTTATATTTGAACACTTGCTGGATCCAGGGATTAGAGGTATTGGGCACCCAGCTTAACACACACACACTCACACTCATAACACTATATTCACATGTCTCTGTTGTCATGTGGGAAAGGGGTTATTGTGCTGAACTAAGACTTGTGACTTTGGGACAGTCACATTCTCCAAGCCTAACCTACCCCAAAGGGTTGTTGTATTCATGAAGCTGGTTACTAGCTCCCAGTTTCTTGTTCCCAGTTCATTTATTCACCATACTTGCATAGATGACAGTCAACAGCATGCCCTCAAGCCAGCTTACAGAACAATGAATAAAATGCAATATTAAAAGTACAATAAAAGGATTAAAATGGAAGTATCCAAACCATAAAAACACTCAGATGCAATATTAAAAAACCCCTACTTTGTAGGAACAGAAAAATAAAGCCCATAGTTGAAGATCGACAACAACTAGAGGACTCCATATTAATACCCCCAAGTATACACCACTAATATACATAGTAAGCAGGCTGCATAGACAGCATACATTTAAGGCACATTATTTCCCCAAAGAATTCCAGGAACAGGAGTTTACCCCTCCCAGAGCTACAATTCCCAGCACTTTCAACAAACTACAATTCCCAGGATTCTTTGAGGAAACAAATGTGCTTTAAATGTATGCAGCCGTATTGGGCATATATCAGTCATATTAAATATACCCCCTCCCTCAAGAATCATGGCTACTATGGTTTACTGAGGGTGCTAGGAATTGTAATTATGTGAGGTGCAAACTACAGTTCCCAGGAAAGGAATGTGTCTCAAATGCATGGTGTATACATGGCCTAAGACTCTTTAATGCAGGATAAAAGCAAACTATGCTCCAGATCTCTCAATCTCTCTTTCCCCCGTTCCCTCCCTTAAAAAAAAACACCCTTCTATATGGATGGAAGAATTTGGGATTTTCCCTCACCAGATGTAACATCATTTCACTGAAAGGTAAACGAACTGAACTCAGATAGGGCCTAGCATGACTATGGCACTCCCAGCTTCTAGTAAATCTAATTATATTTTAACAAAGGTTAAGCCAAGTCAGCATTGGATCACTAACAGTCTAAGCACCCTGCAAAAGTAGAGGATAAAATTGTCTGCTTGCTGACTGATTACTATGACATTATTTCCCACAATGCATCTCCCCCATGCAGGATTTTGAGGGACGTGACTCAGCCCTTTAAACCGTTTGTTCGTATCGTCATTTACACATATAATCAAGGTCGTTTAGTTTATTAAATGGCATACCCGAGGTTCAAGGGCTAAACATGGGTGGCTAACACTGGCGTAATGCAGTCACTATGACCAAACTCTTTTGTTCAAATGCTATAATCTTCATCATCTGTTCACCAGGCGGCCTTAGGCAAGCCACTATTTCTCAGTCTCAGTCTCTCTCCCTGTCTCCACCCCTTCTTCTGCAAAAACAGGGATAATAATATCTGCTTAACGTACAGGGTGGTTGTAAAGCTTACTGAGAGGCATATGTGAAGTGCTTGTTATACCCTAAAGTGTTATTCAACAGGAACAATAATAAACACATTTAAAAGTCTATAATGCAGAAGAATATGTTACGATTTTGTAAAAATAAATGGCCTTGCTATACAAAGCAAAAACATAGGGGGACTCCAGTATGAGGAAAGGATCAGCAATCTACCTGAAATTGTCACATATTGTTTAGTGACCGTAAGGAATCAAAGGGTTTCTTAGGAATGTGCTCCTCTCTTATCACAGTCACAGTTCAATCCTATGCATGCCTACCCAGAAGTACTATATTTAATAAGACTTACTCCCAGGTCAGTCTGAAGTAAAAGTGTGAGGAACCTCTTGCTGGACCCAGCCATCAGCCCCAGTCAGCATGACCCAATTGTCAGGGATGGTCCATTGGCATCCACCCAGACTCCCTGCCACTGTAATTGTAGGTTTTGGCTGCTACCCCATGCCCACTTATTGGAGAGCAGGCCATACTGAACTCAACGGGACTTATTTCTGAGTAGACAGGTACAGGAAGGCAATGCTACCCTACCTTCCAACCTATTTTCAAACCAGTTCCAAACTTCAGTTCACTATATGGAGATACTTTCAGGCAGCAACTGCAGAATGATCTGTAGATTCAGTCAAAGGGACATCATTCTCAGTTGCCCCCAAACCTGGATGAAGATCCAAAACCGATTGGCTGTTTGAATCAACCTGGCAAAGTAGTTTTTCCACATGTAATGAAGATATGGAATTTGCTTTACTACTAGGTGGCCAGAAGCAAAAGAGGAACATGAAAAGGTGCCACTGGTCCATCTAGCTCAGTGTTGTCTACTCTGATTGGTGGGTTTCAGACAGGATTCTTTCCCAGCACCACCTAGAGATGCCCTTTTAATACTTGTGTAGAAGAGGAAAGTACCACCACAGGAGGGGAGAGTGCTTTTGTGCTCAAGTCCTGCTTGCTAGTTTCCCATAGGCACCTGGCTGACCCCTGTGAGAACAGGATGCCGGACGAGGGTCATTGGCCTGATCCAACAGGCTCTTTCTATGTTCTTATGTACATCAACAACACAGGAGCTCTGCTCTTGTTTGTATAGCTGGTGATGACCATTAGCTCAGATGGCTTTATTTGGGATTTGAGACATTCAAAGAGGAGATCTATTAAAAAACTGTTAAAAACACAAAAGCAGCAAATAGATTTAAAACAAAATCCTAACAACAAGTTGGAAAAAACAACCTTTTATTCAGTTCTGAAAGACCCATTTATTTGGTTAGGAAAGCTTATCAGAACAAAAATGTCCTCAACTCTTTCTGGAAAGTGCAGATAAGCGGACACTTGTGGTATCTCAGCAGGACTGCTAATTCATGGAACAGGGGCAGCTGCACTCAAAGCCCTGCTCTGAATTACTGTGGAGCATGCTTCTGAGATCTTTGGAACTCCAAGTTGCTCCAGGTGGCAGAAGTGGTTTTCCCTTTCTTCATTTTAACCCTGCAACAACTCTGTGAGGGAAGTTCAGCTGGGAAGCAGCAGCTAGGTCACCTACAACTTCTTGGCTCTGTGTGGAGTTGAATCCTGATCTCCCAGCCCCCAACTCAACACTCTTCACTGCTGCAGCATAGCGACTCTTCTCCGTCATTAGTCATCATGGCTTTTGGAGCTTCTGCGTACCAGCAGTTGGAGAATAAACCTGTTTGCCTTGTTGTCAAATGAGTGGCATTTGTTTGCAGTTTCTTCATTTAGTGAAATCAGAGGTGGGAAACTTGGCGAGTAAAACCACAGGCTATGTGTGATCTTAATGTGAGACACAGAAATGTCTGCTTATGTGAATTTGGCATGTAGCACATCATAATCCTTAAGGGATGCTCCATTCTTGGTTTTTAGAGGAGCACATGCTGTTCTTCTGTTTGAGAAAGCAAGAACCCTGCAACAACCTGTGCTAGTGTTCAACTAGCTTCTTTTATCAGAGAAGTACATCGCTGCTATTATGCATGCCTTGTAGTTCTGGTTTTGCCAGCTCCTTAACAAGAGTCTCTAGTCCATGCATGCAAGCGTCATATGGTGTAATATCTTTGCTGTCAACCATTCCTTCTGCCATACATACCAGGGCAGGCAGATCAAGAGGCCAGGAGCTTTTGATGAAAAATAAGTGTGACAATTACAACAAAATGCTCACACTGCAGGACTAGAGAAATGCGCATCTTCTGCCTTGATTTCAACAGGTGCAGGTTTCCTCTCATCTGGAACAGGTACATCATCATCATCATCATCATCATCATCATCATTATTATTATTACCAAACCATTAAATGCTTGCAGTGGCGGACAAGCTTGAGCAATTGCTCTTCATCAGATTAATTAACTGAATTACAATACAGCCATTTTAAAATGCTATTTTATCAGTAGAAAACATTTCAAATTAAAAAACAAAAACCGTTCAAAGTATATATTTTATTTCTGCTATCAAGATGACCCCAAAGGATCAAAATTTACAATATGCACACAATACTATTTAAGAATTGTGAAATGTTTAACCAAGCTGGTATTTCCTTAAATTCTAAATTGAAAGTTTGTTAATCTGTAGATTTAATGCAGCATTTTTGTTGTCAGATAAGATTTCATATTGCTTGCCTTTTGTTATCATACTTGTTTTTATCTCATGTCAGCTACACTGATCTTGCTTTTTGGGAGAAAAGCGTACTACAGATAAAGAATGAAGACAATAATTTGCTGACATACACAAATCTTTGGGAGGTGTGTAATGGGATTTCCATTTATCCTGCACATGTAAAGCTCTCCCAAAGATACTGTCTTTTTATTTTCACATAAATGCTGTTTTGACTTCAGTGCACTGTTTTATGCTGTGAAAGTGTGTGTGTGTGTAAAGTTAAAAATAATAGCTGGCCAGTTATGTGTGTGGGATATATATATATATATAGAGAGAGAGAGAGAGAGAGACAGACAGACAGACAGACAGACAGACAGACAGACAGTAGTGGTTAAGAGCAGTGGACTCATAATCTGGTGAACTGGGTTCGATTCCCTGCTCCTCCACATGCAGCTGCTGGGTGACCTTAGGCTAGTCACTCTTCTCTGAAGTCTCTCAGCATCACTCACCTCACAGAGTGTTTGTTGTGGGGGAGGAAGGGAAAGGAGATTGTTAACCACTTTGAAATTACTTAGGGTAGTAAAAAAGCGGGATATCAAATTTAAACTCTTCTTCTTCTTCTTCTTCTTCTTCTTCTTCTTCTTCTTCTTCTTCTTCTTCTTCTGAACAGGGGTGTGTGAATGTTGCAGTTTCTGAATATGGAATAGACACAAGGAGTATTGCTTAAAAAATGCACATGCAGAACGTATTTGTGGTTCTCTGTGCATCTTTTCTAAAATTGCAAATGGATAGCTGTGTTTGCCTATTTTAGCAAAAGCAATTCAGAATCGTGTGACACCTTGGTGACTAATCCATTTACTGTGGATGAACTGTCATAGGTCAGAGTTCATGATGCATGAAGTGGTGCCTGAGTACAGAAAGAGAGAGAGAAAAGGAAAAAAGGCCATTTCACATAGGAAGGTCCAGAGTTCAAACACTGCAAGAGATAGCTGTAGCCGGGGCATCTTGGCTCGTTGCAGGTCACAAATGAATGCAGAATCCAATGGCACAAACAAGATGCAGTCAGTGTGGGCATGTGACTTAGTCCTAACTAACTGGCAGCTGTAGATAATAAACAGACATTGCAAAACCAAGTTCTTCTGAAGCATATTCTTTTGGGAAAGTGAAATATCCATCCCCTCCCCTTTCCCCATTGTTATTGCTCAAGAAATACGATGCAATAGTGAGCACAGTTGAAAACTCAGCACAACAAGTAGATTTATAAACTGACCGTCTATTGCACTAAAAACCAGCAAATCTGGCTTCCAGATGTTGGCCTAAGCTCTAGCCAAGATACCAATGTGTGAGGTGTACCATTTTAGACAGAAGGTAGGGCTACACACAATGGAATGCTCCACTATGGGGAAAAATAGAGATTCTGGCAACATAGAAACTGGCATATTATGGAGGAAGCTAGGCTAGCATCTTCTCTTCTGAAATCTAGTTTTCTATATGAATTGATATTTTTAAAGATGTGGTGGACTCTGCATTCAGTTGGGTGAGACAAAAGTGAGCACTCCAAAGGGATACAATTCAGGCACAGGTTTACCAGGTTTTTGATACAAGCATTCAGTGAGCGGGACCTCAGTCTAGTCAATGAATATCCACCCTCAGCTATAAAGATCTGCTGCATTTATTCAGAACAAAAGGCTAAACTAATTGTAAATAATGTGGTGACGGAAGAATTTAAGATAGAAAAAGGGACACAACAAGGCTGCCCAATTTCCCCATTGCTGTTTATATCAGTCCTGGAGGTTTTGCTGAATATGATTAGAAGGGACCAGTTGGTTAAAGGTATACAAGTCGGAGCTAAACAGTACAAATTGAGAGCATTTGCAGATGACTTAGTACTGACATTACAGGAGCCAGAATCTAGTACCAAAAGGGTTTTAGAACTGATTCAAGAATTTGGTCAGGTTGCTGGATTTAAACTGAATAAGTTAAAAACCAAGGTTTTAGAGAAAAACATAACACCGATTGAAAAAGAGAGGTTTCAGAATGAAACAGGTTTAACAGTGGTTAAGAAAGTGAAATACCTGGGGATTAATATGATAGCAAAAAATGGGAACCTATTTAAAGACAACTATGAAAAATGCTGGGCTGAAGTGAAAAAAGATTTAGAAATTTGGTCAAATTTGAAGCTTTCACTGCTGGGTCGTATTGCTGCGATAAAAATGAATGTATTGCCTAGAATGTTGTTTTTGTTTCAAACTTTGCAAATTGTGGACAAAATGGATTGCTTCAGGAAGTGGCAGAGAGACATCTCTAGATTTGTCTGGCAGGGCAAGAAGCCCTGAATAAAATTTAAGATATTAACTGATGCAAAGGAAAGGGGTGGATTTGCCCTGCCAGACTTTAAACTTTACTATGAATTAGCAGCTTTTTGCTGGTTGAAAGAATGGCTGCTTCTTGAAAACACTGACATTTTGGACCTAGAAGGTTTTAATAACGTATTTGGATGGCATGCATACCTGTGGTATGATAAGGTCAAAGCATATAAAGCATTTAAAAACCATATTGTCAGGAAAGCATTATTTAATGTTTGGATAAGATATAAGGACTTATTGGAAAATAAAACCCCAAGGTGGCTATCACCGATGGAAGCGAAAGCTCTGAAAAAGCTCAATATGGAGGCCAAATGGCCGAAATATTGGGAAATTTTGGAACAAGATGGAGATAGACTGAAATTGCAGAGTTTTGAGAAATTAAAAAACAAAGTGCGAGACTGGCTTCATTATTATCAGATAATGGAGGCATATAATTTGGACAAGAAAATTGGTTTCCAGGTGGAAAAATCAAAATTAGAAACAGAACTTTTAGAACCCAAAACTAAGATTTTGTCAAAGATGTATAACTTGCTGTTGAAATGGAATACTCAGGATGAAACGGTGAAATCTGCTATGATCAAATCGGCACAAGATGTTGGACATAACATAATGATGGCTGACTGGGAACAGTTATGGACCACAGGTATGAAGTTTACGGCATGTAATGCCTTAAGAGAGAATATTATGAAAATGATATACAGGTGGTACATGACCCCAGTCAAGCTTGCAAAAATTTATCATTTGCCCGATAACAAATGTTGGAAATGTAAAGAAACTGAAGGTACATTCTTTCACCTTTGGTGGACGTGCCCAAGGATTAAGGCTTTCTGGGAGATGATATATAATGAATTGAAAAAGGTATTTAAATATACCTTCTTGAAGAAACCAGAGGCCTTTCTCCTGGGCATAGTCGGTCAATTGGTGCCAAAGAAGGACAGAACTTTTTTTATGTATGCCACAACAGCAGCAAGAATACTCATCGCAAAGTATTGGAAGACACAAGATCTACCCACTCTGGAAGAATGGCAGATGAAGGTGATGGACTATATGGAACTGGTGGAAATGACTGGCAGAATCCGAGACCAGGGAGAAGAGTCGGTGGAAGAAGATTGGAAGAAATTTAAGGACTATTTACAGAAATATTGTAAAATTAATGAATGTTAGAATGATGTTGGATAGAAATTAAGTGGTTTTCAGCTGTAATACTATAAGGGAATATGAAAAATGGATTATTAATAGGTAAAAATTTAACGTTACAATATTTTAAGATTAAAGATTAGGATAAACAAAGAGGGTAAGGATTTGCTGAACCAACAAACTGAACTGGAATACAAAAAAGGGAGGTGTGAGGAGGTCCGGGAAATAAGCTAATGAAAAATAAGTAATGGAAAGATTGAGTTGTTTTTAGCCATTTTTATTTTTGTACTTTTTTCTTTTTTTGTTTTTGTTTTGTAACATTTTGAAAATCTTAATAAATATCTTTTTTTTTAAAAAAAAGATCTGCTGCATTTTCCAGGACACTGCTGAGACAACTTTCATGTCTTGCCTCAGCTGCAGGATGACTAACCATGGTCCTGAAAACCACACCTTGGTCCCTCTCCAAGGTGCTGATCCTACCTTGAGTTTCCTCCCTTTCTGTCTGGTGCAAACTACTTACCTCCCCTTGCTTGGGTGATCATCTATCCTTAGTAGTGCACATCCCCATGGATCTGGACAAAGAGACTGAAGTTAGAAATAAATTAGGTTCCCAAATTTATTTTTTCTATTGGGAGACACTTCTAAGTTCTTACTCACTTTTCAAAATACAAGTATTTCTCCAGCTACACACATATAAACCTAGAACATTTTAAAACAACTATCAAAATTCACAATGCTAGAACATAAAGAAAAGGTCAACCATTTACTCTTAAGCCAGAAATTTTATTTAAAAAATGTAAAACAAAACACAGTAAAGGAACAATTAATTAAAAGCAGACCAAAATAATACCAATGATGAAAAGTCTTCAGGCCCCACCTAACAGAGAACAAAGGGGAAGCCAAGTGTCCCTGTTGGAGGAGAGTTTTCCATAAATGTTTGATATGACAATGTTTGAGTCCAACAAATTTATTCTAATGTCCTTGAGGCTGGAGCATGCTCATTAATTAATTCTCATTTATTACTGGAGATATTTTGGACCAGTTTCCATGAACCCTGCTCCAGAAACGTGACTTCATGTGTTTTTGAATGCACCTGTTAAGCATTTTCTATTGTAAATGATTGATAGGGAGACGGAAGGGATTAGAATGTGGTAACGTGTTTTGATGGTGTTGGTAGTGATGGGGAAGGCAAAGCTCAAACCTGCTCATTTTCAATCCACCCTAAGTCCCTTTGAAATTTATCACACCAAGTCAATGTGCAATCGTCATGTCCAGGAACATGACTCTCTATCAGAAGACTTGGAGAGCTAGTTTTATGATACAGATCAGAATGAGTTCTTGAAATAACTACGTACATTGGGGGTTCATGTCCACTGTGCAGTGAACAATGGGAGAATCATTCAGGTTGTGGTGCTCCACCTGTGAAATCACCTATCCTATGATATCAAGCAGGCACCTGAACCCCTCAGACTGATTACTCTCCCCAAATCAGGAAGACATCCTTTTGCAAGAATATCTGATGCCAGGTGATTGACATGTGGGGGACCACTTGGATCCAGCCTATTGGTTGGATCTACTTTCCCAACCCTGCTCCCAAGTAGATCCTTGCTGTTGAAGAGATCCTGGTGACAGAGCCTTCTGACACCCAAATCTGCCGGAGAGTTTTGTAGTTCTCTGTTTCTTTTTCCTTTGGAGTCCAATGTCTGGGACGTTTGTCAATGTCCAGAGATCGTATACTCATGGGGGTGGTATATGATAGATAGAAGACCGTCGGTGAGAGACAGGGAAATGTTGGTCTCCCAGGGTGAGAGGCTGGAAGGGGAAATGAAAGATGCCAGGTGAGAGCTGGGTGCTATCTTCTGTGGCTGGTGAGGACTAAGAATTACTTTTAAGAGAGGACTCCATTTTCTACTTATTTGTATTTTCTGTAGCCACTATTTTATTGTATTATTAAAAAAATAATAAAAATCCCATTACACAGAAAGCTTTGTAGTTCTATAGTAGGGTTTCTTAAACTTTCCATCAAGCTGAAACAGAAATATTGGACTGGATGTTTAATTCATAGTTCTGTCTAATGCAACTGGATAAATTTTGCTAACAGTGCTGCCATTTTTCAAAGACTAAGAGGACATACCAAATCAGGAACGTAGACAAGGATGCTATTGTCTCTCTTAAAACCAGAATGGACTCCAGAATCTGCTCACATATAAGGCCACTGCCATCTATTGACTAAGCTATATAATGGCAGTATCCACATATCATCTCGCACATGCTTTGCTTTTTGCTTTTTTTGTTTTTAAAAGAGGCAGCAAGTAAACCAGGGCCACTGAAACATTTTTACTCACTCATCTCTAAATCTCAAAAAATTCTGAACAATTTTCCTCTGTTCAAAGCCTTTCTGTAATATCTTGTGGCAAAGCATTCTTCAGCCTAATCCAGCCCTCTATTAGCACAAATGCTTCTGGTTAATAAGTGCTCACTCCAGCAAAACAAAAATGCCTTTCAATGCCAGGAAAGGAGAAGGAGTAACGAACACATGCTGGAGTTGGCAGCTACAAAACAACAAGCACTGTCAAAATAATAAATCAAGGGGCCTGAAATAGGAACTCTGCTCTGATAATGTGACTATCTATTCATCAGCACCCCACCCCAAAGAGGCCTCCCACAATCTGATATTCTCTACTCATTGCAACTATGCCTAACTGCAGACACATAATTCAGGAAGTTATGAGGAACCTTTTTTCATCTTGAGGGTCAAAGTCCCTTAGGTGCAACCTTCTGGGGGTCTGCATACCTCTGGTAGGAGCAGCCAGAGGCAAAAGTGGGAAGGGTAATGGGTGTGACTCTTTACCTTTGTATAAACTACATTCCAGCCACAGAAGAACCAGGGTCCTACACACACACACACACACACACACACACACACACACACACTATTCCAGCAAGCAAGAGGTGGGTGCATTGGCTAACTTAGTTAGATGGGACCATTGCAGAGCCTGGGAGTGCTATGGGCATATTTACTGCTGGGAAGATGTTAAAATGTGCAATACTTAATGCTCGTCACATGGGACTGCTGCATAGAAATCTGGACTTTCCTGTTTCTAGCCCTGGCAAACAATATTCTGGCAAGCCTAATACTGGCTCTAACACTAGGCCTGTATACTGTTATGGAATGATACAGGTTTAAATCTCAGTAGACTCAGAAATATTTGCCTCGATGGCCCACAAAGCATTGAAGCTCAAGTTATAATTAACCTTTCTAGGTAGCCCCAACTAACAGAGTGACTTCACATATAAAATACTGGTTTCCCCATAGAAGACCCTAGTCCCAACAACGCATAGATCTCGCATTTGTGAACTCAAAGTGGCTCATTCCATAGTATCCAGATGTTGATGGTGACCCCCAAACTCACATTGCTTGTGGCAAACTCATGTTGGTCAAGAAAGCAGTGAATCAGCCTTGTGGAATGCCAGTCTCACTTGTCCCAAGAAACATTGTTTACATTCACTGTAGACTTCACCAGGAAAAGGGGAACTCCCCTGATAATTTATGCTGGGCATGCCCATCATTAAAATGCTCTTTGGTTAGTGGAATGATCATATAAACTGCTTGTGCAACAGGCGACTAAACCTACATGACCCCCTAGATCTTATTTCCCATTCTCTCCTTTTCAAATAACATACAGCTTAATAAAAAACAAACTTAACCATTAGGGAGAGAGGAGGGAGAGCATCCATCCTTGAGGTTAAACTTTGGCTAGCCCCCAAAATGGAGAAGGATTTTCATTCTGCAGCGGATTGGAAAGAGAAAATAATTCCCCCTGGAATTGCCGAAGAATTGAACGTTTCAGCATTATGCAAATACAGGCCGCACATCTAAAACCAGCAAATAGCCTTGTTTATTTAATGAAACTCAAAAACAGCTTTCAGAGTCAGTTGCTGACCAAATGTGGGATAGTGAAAGTTATCTGTTAGGGAAATAATAGCAGTTTTTATTCAGGATTACTGAATGATCCAGTTCATATGCAGAAAATGAGAGGGGTTCACATGCTCCCTTACCTTGGCGAAGTCCAGTCTCCCAACATGTTGACAAGTGGACCCGCAATGTCAAAGTATTTATAACTGAATCAGTGTGTTCCTGCAGTGTCAAGAGTATCCCACTATGCAGCAGAGTTGCAGGTCAGTTCAGTTTACCTAGTGAACCAAAGGAGGGTTTTTTAAAAACCATTTACAACAACAATTCATTAATGCAGCATGATGTGAGCACAATGAGACCATGAAACCTGATCCTGATAACCTTGTGCAGCAATGCAAGAGGTGAAGCTTTTCCTGTCTTTTTATCTCCTTGCATGTAAGGTCAGCTACATTTTTGCATGCCTGGTTACTGTTAAAGGGCACAGGAATAAGTGAGACAAACGGTATCAACCCCAATGCAAGGGGATCATTTCGGTACCATGCATTGGAAGGAATGAAGAATCCAGTGCCTCTGGATGTTGTTGGACCACAACTCCCATCATCCCTGATCATTGCCTGTGATGGATATGGCTGATGGGAGTTGGAGTCCATCTGGAAGGCCACAGGATCCTCATCCCTGGTGCATGCCAACCCTATGCCATGTTACTTGGCACGCCTGGAAATGATCCCCAACAGGAGTGACAGTGGGAAGGACTACAAAAAGTGTGGTCTCTAGCGTGTCACAGATCCACCCCTTGTGCTGAATGGGTGTGTATAGCATTTAGCACATGCCAGTTTGTCTCTGAGGTTGCTTCACCACTTCTCTAGCTCTACTCAACCCATAACCTTGCTCAATCCATGTGCAGCTGCAATAGCTGGATTCATACAAAGTGCTCCTTCCTTGATTGAGATGAGGCTGAAAATCACCATGCAATGGTAGGCTCTGCCCTGATAGCATATCAGATCATTTCCAAGAATTGTGAAGGTAATGTCCAGAAAAATCAGTCCTACCAGGGGTGCCAAATTGAATAAAATATTGTGGGTAGGCTAGGTAAGACCCCACATTGACCACAAGACACAAACACCATTTGAATGGCAATGCTCATCAACTTTGTGGGAGCCCAGTGCCCTCAAATATTTTATTAGGGGGACTGAAGGGACCTCAGCCCCTAGGAGTTGACTCCTATGAGTCCTACAGTGCAAGAGATCTGCCTGTTTTCATAGTTTTTCCCACAGGCTGACCCTCCGCCTTCCAGCAGCAAACTCACTAGGCCCTGGAAACAGCTGCATGGGGAATTATACATTGCACAAAAAGACATATAAGGAAGCTCTGTGTCTGGAACCCGTAAGTGGGCTTGCAGTGGGTGGCAGGTGGGGGAAAAAGATTAAGGACATAAGGAGAGCCTGCTGGGTCTGGGTTCCAACCAGTGATCAGCCAGATGGATCTGGGAAGGCCAGAAGCAGGAGCACCATTGATGCTTGGCCAGTGTGTTAAACCCACATACTTTTCACAAAAACTACAGCGGCTGCAGTTTCCTCCATGCAGATTCTCTCTTTTAAACGACTGGTTCAAGAATGATCTAAGGGCAGCTCATTGAAACAAGGGAGAAGGGCATTTGCAGAGCTGCTGGCAGCTCAGCTGGTCTCTCAAATAATGAGCACTTCTGTAGTGCAGTTCTTTGGCAAGCCTCTCGCTCTGCCATTCCACCCCTTGATCCCCACCTTCATTCTCCAGGAACAGCTCAAAACAGGAACCTATCTATGTATAGAGGGACAGGTTCAGGGAAGCAAGGAATAAAGGACAGCATGTCCCCGGTGTTGTGTTGAAATGCGTTCCATATCCCTGCTTAGTCAGAAGGAATATTAGCTATTTCCCAACAGAGGCTGAAAGGCAGATCCACGTGTACTGCTTACTTTGCAGTATGAGGAACTGGAGCAGCTGAATTGGCGGCAGGAATTTGTTTCTCTACCCAATTCGTTTTGGCTCTGTCTTTTGGAGGAAAGGAAGGCTAAAACCACCGCTGGGAGGGGCCAGCCGTGGTTGGCTTTTGACCCGAGCAGTTGCACATGGCCGAGGCTATCTGGCAGTGCACAGTGACTGAACTGCAACCTGTGTCCCTCCTCAAAGCTTTATCTGTGTAAGAAGCATTGGCTATTCTGAAGGACCGCAGAAATAATCAGCGGCAGCAAGAGGTAAGCAGAGAAGCAGGGCATGCTTCCCCCCCAACCCACCCCCAGCATATGAAAACAAGATAGTGGGAGAACGTATTGTGAAAGGCAGTGTGAAACAAGACAAGCATGGGCAAATAGTTTGTGAAAGAGTAGTGGCTACCGGAATGGAGCAATAGGATGTGCAAATGTGTGAGGCTATTCTCAGGATTCCCCTTTGGTAAATACCTTGCATGTGACAAGCTTCTGTTTGACCCTTCCAGGTGAGAAGCTATTGAGTAACCTGAGATATAGGAGCACGCGGGATTTCCCCAACTGATTGGTAGGAAGAACAGCTTGATAAGGAAAAAGAAATACTAGATGATGCACCATCACTTTTGCTGGCAATGGTCCTGTCCTAGCTGAATTTCTGCCTGTTGTGTAGCTGCTAACAAGGCAGGCAGAAACCTTGCCAGGGAAAGGGGAGTGATCCATGGTGGTCTGGAGAAACTTAGTTGGTAGAACACGAGACTCTTAATCTCAAGGTTGTGGGTTCAAGCCCCATGTTGGACAAAAGATTCTTGCATTGCAGGGGGCTTCAACCAGATGTTCCTTGTGGTCTCTTCCAACTTTCCGATTCTATGATATAGTCTGAGATCACGACTGCAGCATAATCCTATGCGTATTTACTCACCGTGTCTCGCTTTAGCACTAAAACAAAGCGACAGAGAGCAATGCTTGTAAAGGTGGGCACATGAAACGACATGGGTGAGTTTCTGAATGCTGACACAGCCTGTTTACCCAAGATGGGGCTGTGTGTACTGTGCAACAATAACGGATTGGGGGCATCTCTCATGTTGACAACTGGGACATAGGCTGCATACGGCCGCTGTGAAATTTGTAGGGATCAGCACACCTGGAATAAAGCAAAACAAAACATCCACACATCCATGCCCTAATGACATTATTTAGAAAGTTGATAAACCCGGCCGCAGCGAGATCAGCAATGACCCTGCTGTTTTCCTGGGCAAATCTCTCATATCTGCATGCTCAGATGTTGACATTTCTGAGCCACAGCCAAGCCCTAGCAAACTATTGTTTACCATCTGAAATTGCAAAGCGCATGCTGTGCCCCCTCTCCCTTGTTAACTCTTCGGTGTGTTTCACATTTCTGAAAAGGAAAGTTTTTCTGCAGCCAGTTAGTGCTTCAGCAAGCAAGGATAGTGGCTGGACTGGAATTCTCCCCCTTGAAAGTACAGTAATTTAGAATTGCTTGCGTGAGAAAGAGAAGAGATAAAGGGATGGTTTAAAGCAGAAGTGGGGAACTTCAGACTCGGGGTTCAAATGTGACCCTTTGTTCCCTGGTCACATCCATGACAGGCCCTATCTCATGCTTTATTTATTTAGATTTATACACTGCTTGATTGCAAAAAATATCACTTCAAAGTGGTTTACAAAACACAAAACAGTAACTGATCGAGGAACCGGAGCACCTTCTCTGTGAACAAGGGCAAACAGAATTGGCTGGCACGACAATTCAAGACAGACAAAAAAATAAAGCACTCACAGGAAATAATAGTGCTGCTTTATTCTTCACTGGGATGGCCACATCTGGACCCCATTTTAAGACTAAGACTGACAAATGGGAGTGGGTTCAAAGGTGGGAGATCATGATGGTGAGGGAGGTCTGGAAGAAACCCAGCCCTGTGAGGAACAGTTGAGAGAGATGGGCATGTTTAGCCAGAAGGAGAGAAGAGGGGTGGGGTGGGGTTGTGGTTGTGGGTGAAGATAGTAAGATGGTACAACTATTGCACTAACTATTCATATTGATTTTTTTTTAATGTGTTGCTTTTGCCTCTTTTACTGTATTTCATTCTATTACAATTTGAAATCCGTGGAATTCAATTTTAATATAATAAAATGCAATGCTGAAGGATTAAAGAAGCAATTTCTTAATGGATCTCTCTCTCTCTCTCTGTGTGTGTGTGTGTGTGTGTGTGTACACGTGTGTGCGCGCATGTGCTTGTGTGTGTGTGTCTATATAAAAACTCCTAGCAAAAACTGGGAAACTCCACTCCTGTATGATTTCAGCTGCCTTCTCAACCTTCCCTGCCCCTATGTTCTGTCCTCTATCACGCAGGAGGAGCTGAATGCATCTCTGCCGTCCCGTTGTCCCGTCCGCTTCTGCTGGGGAAGAAACTTCCCTCTCCGTCTCTTTTGGCTTGGCTCCTGCCCTCCCGCCCCCCTTCCATCGATCCTGCGGGCTCTCCAGGATTAGGAAAGGTCCGAGGGAGCGCCCCAAACCCAGCCCTTGCCCAGGAGGGGAGGGGAGCGACGAAGGAAGACCCGCCACCAGCAGCCGCGCAGGACGCAGTGCGCCCGAGGGAGGCTGAGACTGCGGACTGGACCTCCTCGTTGGCTCCCGCCGGCAAAGGGAAGGCAAGGCGCGTGCGCGCCGTCGGCGAAACCTTAACCCTTCGCGCTCCCTCCGTGCCGCTTCTGCTGAGCAGCTGAGCCAAGTGCAGCTGCTGCGTCGTCGTCGGCGATGTCTCTCGTGTCTCGGACGCTCCTGGCCGCCGCGCTCGCTTTGGCACTGGCCGGCTTGGCTCCGGCCAGGGCGCAAGGATCGACGCCAGCAGCCTCGCCGGCAGGGCCGCCCTTCGCCCGGGATGTCCTGGCGCTGTTCGGGGGCAACCGGAGCCTCTCGGCCGGGCAGCTGGAGCAAATGCTGCAGAAGATGGGAGCCGCGCACCGGCTGGAGGAGTCGCTGGCCGGACAGCTGGACCTGCACGTCCTGCGCTACAACCAGGTACAGTCCAGTCCCGGTCAGGCTGCCTCGGCAAAGTGCTTCGCCGCCCCGTCTCCTGGATTCTCCCCACAAGTTGTTACAGAGGGGAAACTGAGGCGGAGACAGGAGGACCGGGTCGGATCTTTCTGCAGAGACTTGAAGCCTCCTCGCCTGGAGGCGGGGGACGGGGGAGGGCTGCAACTTGCGGTTGTTTTCACATAATTCTGATCATCGCCTTTTAACTCATTGATTGTGTGCGTTTTCGAAAATTCGATGGTTTGAGCGTGGTGCTGATAGTGTCAAGGTTGCAGGTTGGAGCCTTATATGGGAGAGCTGGGGGCTGGACTACATGATCCTTGGGGTCTCTTCCAACTTTATGTTTCTATGCAGAAAGTCCCAAGTTCAGTTCACTGCATCGCCAGGTAGGGCTGGGAAAATCTCTGCCTGAAACCCTTAGTCAGTGTGGATGGTATTGAGTTAATGGCCTAATAGTCTGAGTAGGTGAAAGGCAGCTTCTGATGCACACAGCATAATTGCCATGGCCAATAATGTTTTCATTTGGGTTCGCTCTGTTCTCTCTGCTCTCTCACCCAGGTGCAACCATTTACTTCTCAAATTACCACACATTCATGCATCTGAAGAAAGAATAGTAATAATTTTATTATTTATACCCAAGCCGTCTGACTCTAGTCTACAAAAGCCATAAGAGATTTGTATGTCTTTAAGGTACGACAAGGTGCTATAGTCCAACTCCAACAGTTTTCAAGGAAATTAGGCAAATTTATTCAGGATAAGGCTAGGACCCTTGACAATGATGTAGTTCCTCCAGGATCATGGGCAGTCTATCTGTGAATACTAGTTCCTGGGAAACATAGTGGGAAGCTATGCCAGTAGGTAGCTCAATAAAGATGTGGACCCAGTGTGGGCAGGTGTGAGAAAGGCGAATTCCATGATAGGGATAATTGGGGAAAGAATTGGAGATAAAACTGCTGATATAATGATGCTGTTATACAGTTATGTGAGCCGTGCGCTTTTGCAATACGTTCTGGTTAAAGGGTAAAGGGTAAAGGGGCCCCTGACCATTAGGTCCAGTCGTGACCGACTCTGGGGTTGCGGCGCTCATCTCGCTTTATTGGCCGAGGGAGCCGGCGTACAGCTTCCGGGTCACGTGACCAGCATGACGAAGCCTCTTCTGGCGAACCAGAGCAGTGCACGCAAACGCCATTTATCTTCCTGCTGGAGTGGTACCTATTTATCTACTTGCACTTTGACGTGCTTTCGAACTGCTAGGTTGGCAGGAGCAGGGACCGAACAACGGGAGCTCACCCCGTCATGGGGATTCGAACCACTGACCTTCTGATCAGCAAGTCCTAGGCTCTGTGGTTAACCCACAGCGCCACCCCTACGTTCTGGTTACCTCATCTCAAAAAAAAAAAAGATATTGTGGAGTTGGGGGAAAAAATCAGAAAAGTGCAACCAGAATTATCGCTGGGATGGAGAAACTCCACTATGAGGAAAGATGACAGCATTGGGGACTTTTTTAGTTTAGAGAAAAGGCAAGTAAGTGGCAAAATGGTCGACGTGTGTACCATTAGGCATGGACAAAGTGGACAGAGAAATGATTTTCTCCGTCTCTCATAACCCTGGAACTCAGCGGCATCCAGTGAAGCTGAATGCTGGAAAGAAAGTACTTATTCACACATCGTGTAGCCGAACTACAGAATTCACTCCCAGAAGAGGCACTGATGGCCAGCCAACTTGGATGGCTTTGCAAAGTGAAATTGAGCATTGAAGGAACATATCCTAAAAACAAACATGTACTGCACAATGCGGTGGGGAAACTTTGGCTTTGCAAATGTTACTAAAACTACAACTCTCATTGTTTCTGGCCATGCTTGCCAGGGCTGCTGGGAGTTGTAGTTCCACCATATTGGGAGGGTCAAAGGTTCCCCACACCTGTACTAAGCAAAACCATGGTTTTATCATCCACATGCAAACATGTGGGCTCTCAAGGAGGAGATTGGAGCTGCTCCTCCCCAGGTCCTTTATCTCAGGGCAGCACAGCAGCAAAGCCAAGGTTTGTTCTTGGCTGCAGCTTGTGATTAATGAGGGGAGAGCTTCACCACAATTCCAGGTTGGGACAAGCCAAACCTTGGCTTAGTTGCTGCACTGAGTTAAAAGGGCTTTGGAGAAACAAACTGGGTATGATCTCCTTCTCGGGAGCCCACCTGCTTTTGCAAAGCCATTGTTTTGCTTACTGTGACTTGCAGACCTGCCCAATATGCATTTATTCAACTCTTAAAGATGTTTGCTTTCAGACCTGTGTTCCGTTTCTTTGTGGGCACAGTTTTATTTGAATAACAAAGACTGCCAGTTTCTGTGCATCTCATTTGGGTGCCGTGCTTGGAACAGAATGTTACGGTACAGTCCCTTGTTGGGGCTGACATTTAGTGGGTAATGTTAAACTTGTTGGTTGGGATGTGGAGTGACAGGAGGCACTGTAGCTCAGTGGTGGAGAACATGTCTTGCATGCAGAAAGGCCCATGTTCAGCCCCTGACATCATCAGGTCTGGCTGTGAATGGGAGAGCCATTGCCAGTCAGTGTAGACCAGGGGTCAGCAAACTTTTTCAGCAGGGGGCTTGTCCACTGCCTCTCAGACCTTGTGGGGGACCGGACTATATTTTGGAAAAAAAACAATGAATGAATTCCTATGCCCCACAAATAACCCAAAGATGCATTTTAAATAAAAACACACATTCTACTCATGTAAAAACACGCTGATTCCTGGACCGTCCGCGGGCCAGATTTAGAAGGCAATTGGGCCGGATCCAGCCCCCGGGCCTTAGTTTGCCTACCTATGGTGTAGACCACGGGTGTCAAACACAAGGCCCGCGGGCTGAATCCGGCCCGCCAGACCTCGTCATGTGGCCCGTGTAGCCGGCGGCGGCCGCCAGCCTTCACCTTTTATTCTCGCTTTTTTTTTTTTACACAAGAAAGCCGCCTCTTCAGCGCATGCGCAGCAGCCTACAAGCCAGAGAACATCTGCCCTCTAGCGGCGCCGCGGCCCCCAATGAATTTGAGTTTGACACCCCTGGTGTAGACAATACTGTGCTCAGTGGTCCAACTTGGTGTAAGACGGTAAGGGTTTTAACTGTTGCTACAACAGATGCTTCCGAAGCAAGGATCGTTGCCAGTGCTTTGGGTGGGGGTCAGCAAACGTTTCCAGCAGGGGGCCAGTCCACTGCCCCTCAGACCTTGTGGGGGGCTGGACTATATTTTGGAGAGGAAAAAAAAATGAATTCCTATGCCCCACAAATAACCCAGAGATGCATTTTAAATAAAAGGACACATTCTACTCATGTGAAATCACACTGATTCCTGGACCGTCTGTGGGCCGGATTTAGAAGGTAATTGGGCCGGATCCGGCCCCTAGTTTGTCTACCCATGGCTTAGGGCATAGCATGAACTGGACCTCCAAATGCATACCTAGTCTGAAGATCTTGTTTAGTTTGGGATAATTCTTATTGCATTTTGAGTGCTACAATTGCTAATTCAAACCTAATTACAGAAAGAAAGAAAGAAAGAAAGAAAGAAAGAAAGAAAGACAGACAAGTGAAAGGGGCTTATGCAGAGTGAAGATTTTCTTGTTCCAACAGGGAATTGTTCCAACAGGGAATTTGCTGCTTTTAAGGAATGAGCTAGTTCCATGCTGTTTTTATTGTAATTATTACTTTTGCTTTAAAACAGATTTTAGATGCAGTATGCATACAATTTTAAATCTATCCGTGTCTACTTGTACATTTTAATGATTAATTTTTCTGTGTTTTTATCTGTAAGCTGCCTTGAGTTGAGTCCCATCAGCCAGAAAGACAGAGTATAAATAAATATATAAGAATAATATCACTATGGATACTTGGCTGACTGGGCATTCTCCTACTCCATTGCTCAAAACATTTGACAAGGTAGAATATGTGTACAACTCTCACAGCCATGCTGGGTCTGTAAGCCTTAAGGCTTTTTACCAGCCTGCTGAATTCAAGTTCATGGCTATGTTAATACAGTGGTACCTCAGGTTACAGATGCTTCAGATTACAGACTCTGCTAACCCAGAAATAGTACCTCAGGTTAAGAACTTTGCTTCAGGATGAGAACAGAAATCGTGCGGTGGCAGTGCACTGGCAGTGGGAGGCCCCATTAGCTAAAGTGGTACCTCAGGTTAAGAACAGTTTCAGGTTAAGAACAGACCTCCGGGATGAATTAAGTTCTTAACCCGATGTACCACTGTATGGGAAACATTTGCAGCCTGACAAGGAGAATATCCCATCCAAATACAGTGGTACCTCGGGTTACATACGCTTCAGGTTACATACGCTTCAGGTTACAGACTCCGCTAACCCAGAAATAGTACCTCGGGTTGGATGAGAACAGAAATCGTGCTCTGGCAGTGTGGCGGCAGCAGGAGTCCCCATTATCTAAAGTGGTGCTTCAGATTAAGAACAGTTTCAGGTTAAGAACAGACCTCCAGAATGAATTAAGTACTTAACCCGAGGTACCACTGTATTATATTATACCACTGAGGGTGTTTCCTGCTGGCAGGGGGTTGGACTCGATGGCCCTTGTGGTCTCTTCCAACTCTATGATTCTGTATTCAAATAAATGTTGCTATTATTTCTAACCATCTAAGTGGGGATTTATAATTCTGAAGTATGAAGCGACAGCTATTCTACAACTGGTTGTGGATGTGGTGGCAAGGGAAGGAAGAGAAAAATGGTTCAGACTAAAGCCAGTCTCTGCACACATTTAAAGCAGCACGATACCACCCAAAGAATTCTGGGAGCTGTAGTTTGATGAGGAGAACCCCATTCCCCTCACAAAGCTACAATTCCCAAAGGAATTAACAGTCCTCTTCACAGGGAAGTCTGTTAATCTAAATTGTAAACCATTTCTTTTCTATCAGACTATACAGCACATGTAAAAACACTTGACATGGTAAGTTGTGGCACCCTATGGGATGCTGGCTGATCATAGCACTTCAAATACAAGACTTGTTACACACACACACACACACACACACACACAGGCATAGCAAAGAAAGAAGGTGGGAAGGGTGGATGACGTCTGAGCAGACATATTGGGAAATGTTGCTGTGTTGCAATCCGTAAGCAAAAATTCCTTTGAGAACCAGTTACCAGTTCCTTCATATAAACATCCACCCATCTGGTCACTGGTTGAGCAGGAATTGCCAACAGGTGAAAAAAAGGCCAGATCTTCAGGAGGCAAATGTCTGGGAGCAGGCAGGACAATCAACCTTTTGTGAACTAATGACTTTCATAGGCTTGGTGCAGCAGAAGGGTGTGCTAGAATGGCAGGTTGCAAGTGGGGAGTTGTCAGTTCTCAGTGCTTGTCCATACAGCAAACACCTTGCAAGTGAAACCGTCCGAGAGAGAGAGAGAGAGAGAGAGAGAGAGAGAGAGAGAGAGAGAGACTGTAGATTGGTTGTCCACTTATTGTGCTGGTTTCCTATTTGTAGGAAATGATTTGTAATGTGTAGAATCCACTACTTGCAGCCTCAAGTTGTCCAGTCATTCTACCATCTTATTCCCTTGCATGTGTTGACCAAGCTTGGAAAAGGTACAGAAAAGAGAAACAGAAAAGTTCAAGGGGGTGGGAGGACTTCCCTGTGAGGAAAGGTGGCAACATTTGGGATTTTTTAGTTTAGAGGGGATGTGAGTAAGATATAATAATAATAATAATAATAATAATAATAATAATAATAATAATTTATTATTTATACCCTGCCCATAACTCTGGGCGGCTTCCAACAAAAGATATAAATTACATTAAAACATCAGTCATTAAAAACTTCCCTAAACAGGGCTGCCTTCAGATGTCTTCTAATCGTCAGATAGTTGTTTATTTCTTTGACATCTGGTGGGAGGGCGTTCCACAGGGCGGGCACCACTGCCGAGAAGGCCCTCTGCCTGGTTCCCTGTGACTTGGCTTCACACAGTGAGGGAACCTCCAGAAGGCCCTCGGCGCTGGACCTCAGTGTGGTGACATGACAGGAGTAAATAAAATTATGCATGGAATGCCACCAGCCGCCTTACCTTGCTTTTGGTTCTCTAGAATTAAACTAGATTTGGGACAGACAGCCTTTCAAACGGAGGACTCCTTCACCTGAATAGAGGGCTGCCTTCTGCTAAGGAGCAGACATGGGCCACCCTATCTCCTGGGGAAAGAATCCTCAGCTCTTATGATAGCTTTTTTTTACTGACTTTTTTATTGACTTCTGTGCCATCCTTCAAAAGAATTTTTATCAGGATAACACTACTCATCACAATAAAATGGAAATAAATAATAATAATCATCACAATAAAAAGAAAATACAAAAAAGGGGGAAATGAAAGATTGAAAGGGGAGATAAAGCTGACAGTGGAACATGTGGAAATCTCAATTTTATCGCTGTGATGCTGTTAAGCAGATAATACACGTAAGCATGTCATAAACGCTCAATGAAAGTATGCAAATCTGATATTGGCTCATTGGTAATAGGGCAGTGTAATTGGGCTGAAGAGGGACGTGGGTGGCACTGTGGTCTAAACCACAGAGCCTAGGGCTTGCCGATCAGAAGGTCAGCGGTTTGAATACCAGCGATGGGGTGAGCTCCCATTGCTCGGTCCCAGCTCTTGCCCACCTAGCAGTTTGAAAGCACATCAAAGTGCAAGTAGATAAATAGGTACCACTCCGGCGGGAAGGTAAATGGCGTTTCCGTGTGCTGCTCTGGTTCACCAGAAGCAGCTTAGTCATGCTGGCCACATGACCACGCCGGCTCCCTCGGCCAATAAAGCGAGATGAGCGCTGCAACCCCAGAGTTGGCCACGACTGGACCTAACGGTCAGGGGTCCCTTTACCTTTAACTTTTAATTGGGCTGAAACATTGAACAAAGACTTTGACACAGTCCAGGAACATGATAATAGTTCTCTCTCTCATATCTATCTATCTATCTATCTATCTATCTATCTATCTATCTAGATATAGATATATATATAGTGTGTGTGTGTGTGTGTGTGTGTGAGAGAGAGAGAGAGAGAGAGAGAGAGAGAGAGAGATACTTTCATGCCAACCTACATAAAGTATATAAATATCCCAGTTTTGCTAAACAAAGGAATACTTCATAGATGCAATTAAAGTTATTTTTAATCATATTTTATTAAAAAATCTTATTTGCATCCCTTTCTCCAAGGTGACATTATTATTGCTATTCATTTTTATCCCACTTTTCTGTATAAACATACCAAAAGTAGTTAATAGAGGAAAAACCATATATCACTACAATCATTTTCTTTATTTCTATCTCATTCTTTAATATTCTTCCCCACCTTTCTGCACAATGCTCGGGGTAGCTTATGGCGACATAATTTAAAACCATGTAATAAATAATTTGAAACCAGAGAATCGGTATTCTTCAGTTGCTTTTTAGTTTCTTGTTTTACTTATTGTTTTAAATATATTGCTTATTTCAAAAAATGAGCTCAGAGCAACTTTAAAAAAAAAACACCCAAAGATTAAAAGCAGATATAAAAGCAAGAATGAAAAACAATCTAAAATACAATAATATGCGAAAAAGAGAGAAACCGGCTCAACCCCACCCTACTAAATAATGTGTTCAGAATTAAATTCCAGAGGTCTGTGTGAATAAGAATGTTTTTGCTGGAACCTAAAAACAGATAGCAATGGTGTCAGGTATGCCTCCCCAGGGAGAGCTTTCCATAAATGGGGAGCCCCTACTGAAAAGGCCCACTCTTGGAGGGGGCCCACAGGGACTGCGTTGGTTCTTGTGAGGAGAGGCAGCCCTTGACATATTGGCTTTATAGGTCAAAGCCATAAAAAGCTAAGACAATAGAACAGGACACTTAAATAGCAGCAACGAAGACAGCTTATTGTTTTAAATCAGTGGACCATTATACGTTAAAAGCTTTCTGAAATGAAACATCTAAAAATAGAAAAGAGGGTGCGAAATGGGTTTTCTCAGAGAGGCCATTCCAGAGTTTTGATGCCACTATCCTGCAATACAGTGGTACCTTGGGTTAAGAACTTAATTCGTTCTGGAGGTCCGTTCTTAACCTGAAGCTCTTCTTAACCTGAAGACCACTTTAGCTAATGGGGCCTCCTGCTGCCGCTGCGCCACCACTGCACGATTTCTGTTCTTATCCTGAAGCAAAGTTCTTAACCTGAGGTATTATTTCTGGGTTAGCGGAGTCTGTAACCTGAAGCGTCTGTAACCCGAAGTATCTGTAACCCGAGGTACCACTGTATTCAATTCCCCCCCTCTTATCTACACAAGCAGGCACACCCCATGATGCACCCCAGTCCATAAATACCACCGTTTGGGAACTTTTTTCCAACAGAAAGGAAAAAAGGAAAGGGGGAAATGACAGAGAATGAGGAGGAGAGTGTGAACAGTGAAAATGAGGAGAGAGAGAGAAGGAAGGAGTTTTGAGATGAGTGGCAAGTCAACGCCATTTTATATTTCTGCATCTCTTCCCTTCTTCCTTTTCAGGCAACTCCACCCCTCCTTCCACAATCTATTAATTGTCAGCACTCTGTGCCATTGCACTCTTACAGGGTTATTTTTGCAGAGCCCCTACAACTTTCCCCCTATAATAATAATAATAATAATAATAATAATATATTTTATTTATACCCTGCCCATCTGGCTGGGTTTCCCCAGCCACTCTGGGTGGCTCCCAACAAAATATTAATAATAGTAGTAGTAGTAGTAAACATCAAACATCAAACATTAAAAACTTCCCTAAACAGGGCTGTCTTCAGATGTCTTCTAAAAGTCAGATAGTTGTTTATTTCCTTGACATCTGATTGGAGGGTGTTCCACAGGGCGGGCGCCACTATCGAGAAGGCCCTGTAACCTCACTTCTCGCAGGGAGGGAACCTCCAGAAGGCCCATGGAGCTGTACCTCAGTGTCCTGGCTGAACGATGGGGATGGAGACGCTCCTTCAGGTATATTAAGCTGAGGCCCTCCCCCCTTTTTTAACCATTTGCAAACCCTGGAATTATCCTGAGTCTACTGATACCTCCTTCTTGTGCATGAGTGAATGATGTTTGACATCCCTAAAAATTGCTGATAGGACTATCTTCCATTAGGCTGCAACCTTATGCATACTTATATGGGAGCAAGCCCCGCTGAGCTCAGTGGGACTTACTAACAGAGTAGACATGTATATGATTGCACTGCTGGAATTTAAGAAACTGCACTTTCATGTTCCCTTTAACATTAGAACCATGGAAACTAAAGCACTTGAAATGACCTCCCTAGACTTTTCCAAGCCATTAAACCTGTTTTGAAGATTAAATAATTGCAGCTTGGAAGCTTTGAAAATATACTTAATATGCTTAGGGATTTCATTGTAATTAATTTGTTAAGATTCTGGTTTTACAGGGAGAGTCTTGGTCTGTTCATGCAAAACTTCAGAACAAAAGCTGTCAAGAGCATTAACAATTCTGTTTTACTTCCTGTAAATAGCATGATGCATTGCTTCATAATTGTTTCAGTGAAACTGTGACACCAGGATAAGAAATGTTCGAAGGGCTTATTGACATAAAGAGCTCAGATTCCAACGGCACCTTTTTCCCCTCATTTCTGGTAAATAACAGCAACATATCTAGGTGTGGATTTTCCAAAGTCTGTTGTGCAGGGATGGGGAAATGAGATCATGTCTAAAAATGCAGAATTAGATAAATTAACAGGAAGGATTCAAAACCTGCGGGATCAGAGATTCTTAGAAGACTGGAGTAAATATATGAACTATTTGAAAAGTAATTGTGATGAACAGATTACGCTAGTAGGACTGCAAGAAGTTTTGTAAGGTGGATTATTTGAAATGTTGCAAGAAAGACTACGAAAAGAATTATTAGTTAAGGATAATTAAATGTAATAGGAAATTAGGAAATGCAGAATAAGTGATAAAGAACGGAAAATCATCAGAGGTGTTGACAGAAGTAAAAAATATTGTAAAGATGTGAAGATATGTTGTATGACTGTTGGAACTGATATGTTAAAAAAATAATAAAAATGTATGTGTGTGTGTGTGTGTGTGTGTGTATAAAATCATGTCTAAAAATGGAAAAGTGTTGGTCTTCATCAGATGAAGTGTGTCTTTCAAACCAGAGATGCACTGAAATCAAAATGATGACCAAAGCATTTCTCAGGCTTAAGGTTCTTAAGGTTAACTTTCAGAGGTAAGGTTGTTCTAGGGGTGGCATCTATGCAGGTCAGTTTAATCCCCCTACGATTATTTAATTTTTTTTGCCCCAAGTGAAGGAGGACTATCCACATAGATCAGCTCAGCCCCAGATGACAATCTCACTTTATTCAGTCAACGACACCCTAGTTTTGCCTTAAAACTGTGAAGCACCAGAGCCAGATCGCTCTCCTTTCCCAACATCTCTGCTATTCCCTTTCTCAAGCTAACCCAAGTTTCTCATTTTGTTTCAGTGCATGTCTGCTGAAGACATCTTTTCTCTGCACGGAATGTCAAACAGCAGCAAGATCACCGAGTCCAGCTTCTCCACAATATGTCCTGCTGTTGTACAGCAGCTGATTTTTCACCCTTGTGAAAAATCCGTGTCCAAAGGCAATTCCAAGCCATCTCCTACAGAAGGTACCTGTCACTGGTGACTGGTATAACCGTGAGATTAATTTAGCCCTGTTATTTATTCATTTTACAGAAATCTGTGGAGCAATGTTGCTACATGTTAACGGGGCATATGGCTGGCAGTCTGCACTGGCTTTTGCTGTTGGGTGGAAGCTGCCTTATTCCTGGTCAGACTGTCCATTTAGCTCAATATTGTCTACTCTGTGGGCAGCAGCTCCAGGGCATCTCCACATCTTTCCTATCACCCACAACCAGATCCCTTTTAATGAGAGATGACAGGGATTGAATTTGGGGTTTTCTGCATGCAGAACATATGCTCTACCTCCTCAAAAGAGTTGGGGAGGGAATCTACCCTGACTAGAGCGCCACCCTGCTGCCCATTGCTGGTTTGCACCCAGTTTTGCTCAAGTTATATTGCCTCTGATTGCCTCTAGAAAAGTTAACTGTTGGGAAGTGTGTGATAATTCAAGATTGCAATGGAAATATGGTGTTTTATATTTTAATTCAGGGTGCAACCTGATGTGCTATGGCTTCAGGGTGAACACATACTCAGTCACAAATGCATATTTTATTTATTTTGAATATTTATAAATCGTTCTTCCTTCAAGGGAGCTCAGGGTGATGTACAACAAATGTGCAAATGACACAGAACTTCAATAACATCCCTTTGGTAGTTTGTAACTTGTTTGCTGGACAACAACTATAATGATATTTTCCTTGTGGTTTACAACAGGGGTGGGGAACCTCAGGCCTGGGGCTGAATGCATACCCTCCAACATTTCTCCACTGAAAATAAGGACGTCCCATTCCATAATGATAATTTTACTGTTTATACCCCACACTGGGTATACCCCCAGTGACTGGGTTGCCCCAGCCACTCTGGGCAGCTTCCAATATACAATGAAAACATAATAAGACATTAAACATTAAAAAACCCTTCCCTATACAGGACTGCCTTCAGATGGCTTGGGGGTTGGATAACTCCATAGGTAAAGGTAAAGGGACCCCTGACCATTAGGTCCAGTCATGACCGACTCTGGGGTTGCGGCCCTCATCTCGCTTTATTGGCCGAGGGAGCTGGCGTACAACTTCTGGGTCATGTGGCTAGCATGATTAAGCTGCTTCTGGCGAACCAGAGCAGCGCACAGAAACACTGTTTACCTTCCCGCCGGAGTGGTACCTATTTATCTACTTGCACTTTGACGTGCTTTGGAACTGCTAGGTTGGCAGGAGCAGGGACTGAGCAACGGGAGCTCACCCCGTTGCGGGGATTCGAACCGCCGACCTTCTGATCGGCAAGTCCTAGGCTCTCTGGTTTAACCCACAGCGCCACCCATGTCCCATGGATAACTCCATACTCTCCAACATTTCTCCAGTTAAAATAGGGACATCCTAAGGAAAAGTGGGACATTCCAGGATCAAATCAGAAACTGGGACAGCTCCTCTAAATCAGAGACGTCCCCCGAAAATAGGGACACTTGGAGGTCTGTGAATGCAACTCTCCAGGTCTTGCTAGCTGATGATCATTGGAAGACTCCACAGGCCACACCTTCTTCCCCAGGCCACACCTCTCACTGGCCTTCTTCACCCCCTCCTCAAATGTTGTTGCCTGGCTGAAATGTGCCCTAGAATTCTGATGATGCCTCTTGCTTGTCTGGATAAAGGATAGAGAGGTGTAGGTGTAGCAACTAGCCTGCTAAGCAGAGGTGAAATATATATTCATTGCTCTGCCCACCTTTGCCTCTGGCTCCATGCATCACTGGAAGGTGGCCCTCAGATAGTTGCACAGAAGGAAATGTGGCCCTACCCCTGGTTTATAATACGTTATTTTCAGTGGAACTGCCGTAACAATTCTGTTTATTATGCAGTGAGAGAGCTATACATACTAAGGGGCTATTTCTTTTACAACCAGCACATTTTAAAATAATTGGCAGAAACATTCCTCTCTTATCCTGGTTCCTGACTTAAATATTAACCAAACATTATGCCCTTAATTCAGCTGTTCTGCAATGAAATAAGTAAACTGTCCCCTGCCAGATCCATCTGATATCAAATGATTTTTAATATGGCTAATATTTTGACTGCATTTTCTCTCTTTCTCTCTCTTGTACAGTCTGGGGCTTCGGTTTCCTTGCTGTGACTATTATCAACTTTGCTGCACTCCTTGGATTGGCCTTAACTCCTCTTTTAAAGAAAGACTATTTCCCCAAGATTTTAACCTACTTTGTAGGTTTGGCCATTGGAACCCTCTTTTCCAATGCAATTTTCCAGCTTATTCCAGAGGTAAGGATGAAAAGGGTGAAGATGGCAGTAGAACTGGGAACATGATACTGTCGCATGTGTTCCCCTCACCAGGTCTGAAATATACTTGAACAGATGGGTATTCGTTGAGCTGCTGTACGTTCTTTCTCCTGCCATGAACCTCATTCAGGAGAATGAGACAGCCTTGACCGGCTATTCTCCCATCTAAGAAACCTGCTACTCTCCCATCTAACAGGTCATTGAAGGATGAACAAGCCAAAGACCCTAAGTCCATAAATTGGCACACTAGTTGTAAGTAAATCAGTCTTCTAACCATTTACATATGGTTGTGCTCAGATGGGGGACAGTGCAGGGCAAATTTAGGCACTGAACTCAGTTGAACAGGTTGACAAGTCTTGCTAGGTGTGGTGGAGCTGCAGTGCTAGCTTCCTGGCAGAGGGGGCACTGTTGCTTACCAAGAAGGACAGGGGAAGAAGGGAGGCAGCAGGAAGTTTGGTGCGGTGCAATGGACAGATTGAGCCAATCTGCTGCTCTTCCTGATGTGTTTGCACCATGCTGCCCTCCCATGGTGTTGACTTCTTGCTGGTTGCCAACAGTGGCCCACTGCTTCTGGTTAAAGGGTGAGTAGTGAGTATTCTCTTACAATATGTGTGTGTATATATATATATTCCAAATGAAGCACATTGCATTTTGGGTTAACCCGGTCTCGCTGTTCAATCTTCTTCCTAGGCATTTGGATTCGACCCCAAAATCGATAACTACGTTGAAAAAGCGGTAGCTGTGTTTGGCGGATTCTACATCCTCTTTTTTGTGGAAAGAGTTCTTAAAATGATACTGAAGGCTTATAGCCAGGTGGGTAGCAGGACACAAAATAAACACTTTTCAGTGTTAAAGATCAACATGCCTATTTAATTGGGCAGAATAAGAAGTTCAAAAAGCTGAGTTTGGGTTTAGACTAAGGGCCAGAGCAGACAAATCGGTCTCCTCTGCAAATTTATATCTCAGTCACAGATGCTGACAAATTTCTGCCCTGTTGTGCAATAATGCATTTGAGCAACTTTTCTGCTTCTGAACTCCATTTGAACCTTTCCTGTTTTATTTGGTTCTTTTTAGAGCAGTCACAGCCACTTTGAACCTGAAGAACTGAAACCTCCCCGAAGTCTCCCTCCTCCTCCTACCGAATCGTTCAAACCTGTTAATGGAGCAATGTGCTACGCAAATCCAGCCATAGCTGAGGCTAATGGAACTCTGAGTTTTGATAATGACATTGTGATCTCTGGACAGGTATGAATGAACACAACTTGCCAGCTTATGGCAACATATCAAGGAAGGGGTGAGAATTCAACCCTTGATCCGTTTATGTTTTGATACCAATTTTAAAAACAACTTCAGCATATGTAAGAATGGGCTCTAGCATGATAAGAATGTCGCTTATTTCTTAACAGCCAGAACCGCATTCTTACAAATAAACTCTTCCATATAAGTTTAATTTACCCCTTGTCAGACTCTGGTATTTGCTGTCTTATTAACCTTGGAAGACTTCACTGGAGGTTTTTAAGCAGATATTGGATAGCTCTCTGTCAGGAATTCTTGAGCTGTGACTTCTGCAATTGCAGGGGGTTGGACTAAATGACTTCTGGAACCCTTTTCAACTCTACAATTCCGTGATTCATCGTTTCTAAAATTATGTCCTTTTGGACTGTTAAACACAATGCTAGGTATGAAAGGGCTAAGTATCAACATCCTTGTGTGTGTTTTCGACACACAGTGGTACCTCTGGTTGTGGACAGAATCCGTTCCGGAGGTCTGGTCGGATCCTGAGGTTTCCACAACCTGAGGACTGTGTGGTGTAGTGGTTAAGAGCGGTAGACTCCTAATCTGGTGAACCGGGTTCGCATCTCTGCTCCTCCACATGCAGCTGCTGGGTGACCTTGGGCTAGTCACACTTCTTTGAAGTCTCTCAGCCCCACTCACTTCACAGAGTGTTTGTTGTGGGGGAGGAAGGGAAAGGAGACTGTTAGCTGCTTTGAGACTCCTTCGGGTAGTGATAAAGCGGGATATCAAATCCAAGCTCTTCTTCTTCTGCACATGCGCGCAGGGCGAAACCTGGTAAAATACTTCTGGGTTTGCTGCGTGGACTCATGTGGCCAATGAGATGCTTTCAGGGGAGCAGGTCCTGAGTGTGGGTGCACAGCCACTTTTCAGCATTTGTGATTGTGGCAAAATACACACTTTCTTCATTTTAACATACTGCCCCCCCCAGTCCCCCCCCCTATATACAGAAAGTGTCACATGTGAAGCATTCCCTATATTTGAGTCTCTGCGCAGAAAAAAAAATGTCATGCTTGAAAGCTGTTTATTTATATTTCTTTATTATTATTTACTATTTTGCTTTCTTGCCTGCTCTTCCTGAAATATTGCTGGTCCCAGGGCAAGTTACAATTGGACTCAAAGCTGCATGCATTGAGCCGATGGGCTTTGGTGAGGGTAACACGAAACTTAGATGCTGCTGATCAATTAAGTTCAACCTGGGACTGTCTCAGACGGTGAGTCAGCCAAGAGGTATGAGGTTTTGCAAGAAATCAGTTTGTATGTGGAGGACCTGAGGCAAAGTACTTAAGGGAGCTGAAACAAAGGCTTGGTCTAACACATGCAGCAGAATGGGACTGGAGAACTTCAGGCTGCAAGTGGGTGCTTTCATTTTATGAATACTCCCTGCATAAAAAAAGAAAACTTCCTGGAAGTGGAAGAGTCACACAGTAAGGTGCATACCCTCCAATATTTCTCTGATGGAAATAGGGGCATCCCATTCCGTAATGATAATTTTACTATTTATACCAAACACATCTGACCGGGTTGCCCCAGACACTCTGGGCAGCTTCCAACATGTATAAAAACATAATAAAACATTGAACATTTTTTAAAAAAACTTCCCTATACAGGACTGCCTTCAGATGGCTCAAGGGTCAGATGACTACATACCCTCCAACATTTCTCCAATGAAAATAGGGAAATCCTAAGTAAAAGTGGGACATTCTGGCATCAAATCAGAAACTGGGATGGCTTCTCTAAATCAGGGATGTCCCTAGAAAATAGGAATACTTGGAGGTGTGGACTAGCACAGAGTCTTTCTTCCTGATGTTTGTGTTTTACTTGTGTGGATGTTTTAAAATATGAAGGAGCATTTAAGAAATACCGTGTTGGCCCAAATATAAGCCGCACATTTTTTCCAAATTCTGACTATGAAAAGTTGAAGTGTGGCTTATATTCTTCACCTTACAAAATCTGGCTTTTATGATATTTCTGCTGAAACAGACATACGGTAAAAGGGAAGAAAAAACATGTTTTATTGCCAATTTGCGAGCTTGAGTGCCTGCGGAATTGTAGCAATTGAACAGCAATTTGCGATTCTAGCGATTGTACGTACGGAAACTTTTGCGGGCTTGCAAGATCAAAGGCTTAAATTGGCTCGGAGTTACAATTCTACCAACCGCAGCAATTTTCAGCCTGTAACCCAATTTTAAGGGAGTGGCTTATATTCGGGTATTGTCTCCCCCCCCTCTGAATTTTAAAGGTGTGGCTTATTTGTGGGTGCGGCTTATATTCGGGCCAATACGGTAGCACCTGGCACTTGCAATCTGACGTGGTACAGTCCAGTGTACCCCTCTTGTGCTACTGCATGTGTAGACCTGTCCAAGGTGGATAAGGAGGCTGGCAAGCAAGCAAGCAAGCAAGGAAGGAAGAAAATAGTCTGATGTATACAGAGAAGGGGATGCATAGGCAAGGCCAGACCTAGACTACAACAGGAGGAGTTAATGCACTACATAGTGGCTTCATTTGTGCAGGGACATGGAGGAACAGTATCATTCTTGAGGAAAGCCCACAGCTCAGTGGTGAAACATCTGCTTTGCATGCAGAAGGTCCCAGGTTCAATCCCTGCATCTCCAGTTAGGGTTAAGAAAGACTCCTTGTCTGAAACCCAAAGAGCTACTGCCAGTCAGTGTAGACATTACTGAGCTAGATAGACCAATAATCTGAATTGGTATAAGGTGGATTCCTATGTTCCAATAGCTTACTGCAAGGACACTAATTCATTGCCTTTAGAGCTCCTAGTTTGAGATTTCCTTGCTGATCTTGATACTTCAACATTTGTTATTATATTTAGGGAACGTGGGTGCCTCTTCTCCCTCCCTTATTTGTTCAGATCCCCGTCAATATCTTAATTGATTTGATTACCAGCAATGCCTTAATTCAGACGTGGGTGCTGCTGTGGGTTAAACTACAGAGCCTTGGACTTGCCGATCAAATCCTCACGACGGGGTGAGCTCCCATTGCTCAGTCCCAGCTCCTGCCAACCTTGCAGTTCAAAAGCATGTCAAAGTGCAAGTAGATAAATAGGTACCACTCCGGTGGGAAGGTAAACGGCTTTTCTGTGCGCTGCTCTGGTTTGCCAGAAGCGGTTTAGTCATGCTGGCCACATGACCCGGAAGCTGTACACCGGCTCCCTCGGCCAATAAAGCGAGATGAGCGCTGCAACCCCAAAGTCGGTCACGACTGGACCTAATGGTCAGGGGTCCCTTTACCTTTTTAATGCCTTAACTAGACTCACATTCACTCCAATGTTTTAACATCACCCTTTGAAACCTCCTGTAATGTTTACACGAAGTTCTTACTTATTTAATCAGGAGTCGAGGTTAAAAAAAGGACAATGATGTACCCACCTCCCCTCAAATCTTTACTGTTAAGGAGCTTTCTGTTACTAGTCCGGAAAAGAGGCTTTGTGTTGTAGCTCATTCTGACAGGAATCCTGTGCTGTGGTTACTTGAGAGTTCAGAGAGGTTGAAAAGGGCCCTGGATAGGAACTGAATTTTGTAACTCACGAATGGGACGTCAAGTGTATGACGTTTTATAAAGTCACTTTGAAGAGAAAATTGGCTGCTCTCCCTTACCCTCCCACTGAGCTCTCATGCTGTCAGATGTCCTGCTTCTCTGGAAATGTCACTGCCATTCAAACAGCTTGCCTTTGCAAAGCAGGTGGTTTTGCAATCCCTTTGGGAAGTAACTTGGGAGTGAGGAAAGGAACAGTTACTAAAAGCGCAGAAGCTCCAGCCTCCTGGTCAGGGGGCAGACTTGTGGCTCTCCAGATGTTGTGGACTACAACTCCCATGAGCCAAGGCCAGCATGGCCAATATTCAGGAATGATAGGGGCTGTGGTTCAATGTCTGGAGGGGCACAGGTTCCCCGCCCCTATCCTACATGAAGCTTGTTTTCAAAGCAAGGTTATTTACTCTCTTTGATACCAGTAAAGCAGGCCTTAATGACATTTTATTCCACATGATCATAGAAGACAATTCTTTCCCCAATGGCGTTGGCATTATGCTCTCTCCTTTAGGATTGTCTCCTAATTCAAGGGTGCAATAGAACAATTCAGTCTGCAGAAACACTTCTGGAATCATTCAAATACGAGCAAAATGCATGTTTCTGTCTTTACCTCTGACGCATTTGGATATGATGTTTGTGTAGGAAGCTGATGTTGTGCATCGATCAGTTTTTATTACTGCTTCATATAAGCATCACTCTCACTTTCGCGGCATTTCTGCCGCAGCTGCAAACAGTGCTTTATGATCATTGTATCACCGCTCAACCAAGGCACTTTTTACTGGAGCCATGATGACTTAGCTGATGATTCTGTGACTTCAACTTTTGAAGAGAGACCCTGCATAATCAAACTTGTAATGCCGGAGATAAGAATGGGGCAACTGGGAGACTTCCCTATGCTAAGTTATCATTCATTTTGCTTTCTCATTTACAGAGGCGGTAAACTTGGTGACATTTCCCCCGCTGCAATGTTCCTTGTGATGATTTGCTTCCCTGTCTAATATGATGGTATTATTTGTAATCAGAAGAAAATATTACATTTGTGTGGAAGAAAAAAAAAGAATGTGTCTGCTCAAACCACATTCTTTAACAGGGTGGATTTAACTTTTCCCCATTTTATTCTGGACTTTAAGAACATAATAGCCCAGATGGATCTGGGCAGTGGATCTTTTTGTCTGGCATTCTGTTCTCACAATTGGCAACCAGATGCCAATGAGAAGCCCACAAAGCAGGACCTGAATGCAACAGCACTCTAAGCTCCTGTGGTATTCAGAAGCATACTGGCTCCCAACAGTGGAGGTAGACCATAGCCATCAGGGTTATTCCTGTTGATAGCCTTATAGAATAATAGAATTGTAGAGTTCAAAGGGAATACTCAGGTCATCTAGTCCAACCCCCTGCAATGCAGGAATCTTTTGCCCAACATGGGGCTTGAACCCACAACTCTGAGATTAAGATACTCGTGCTGTACCGACTGAAGCTAATCCTCCACGAATTTGTCTAATCCTCTTTTAGACTGTTGTAAATAAAAATTGCCCTTTCCCCTTATGGGGTATCCAAGAGCCCATATAGAGTCCTTACATAGGTTCCCTATTGGTAGGAGAAAATAACAGAGGCCATCCAGAGAATATTGAGAAGCAAAGCAGCTAGTAAGCCTGATCTCTATTGATCTGTTGCAACAGGGTGCTCCCCTCACACGCAGGAAAGGAGGAGGACCCAGAAAAATGGCATGCAAAGCCTTATAAAGACTTTTGAAATTCCCATCCTGTAGATCAAGACCACCCCCAGAAACATCATACATACACACACACACACAAAAAAAGCTGTCTAAAACAGAACATTTGCATGTTGTTTTTTCTCCTGTCCTTGTTTATCTCCTGTCTGGCAGGTTACTTGATTGGATTTCCTGGGGAGCCTTGCCATTCTTTTGTAGTGATAAATACTTAGTTCCTGGGCCAGGTCACAGGCTAACCCTAACCTTATTCAAACACAGACATACGCTTAAGACAGGATTTGTGAAGGAAAAGACAATAGGGAGGCTTTTCCATTTTGACCTTGCAGAGAAAACATTTGGTCAGTTTTGGAATCAAAATGGTTCCAGGTTGGTCTTCCTGTGCTGATCTATGTATGTGTGGTTATGAACATTACCATATATCTAAGACCATAAAATTCCTATCACAAGACCCATTCAAGCATCCTCCATTTTTTACTCAAAGCGGGGTTTGGATTTGCACTTAGGCATTGGTAGAGTTTGAGTTTTCAGACCTAGTCTTGAAATAGTACATCTCTGTACTGGCTGCCACTTATTGATTTTTATTTGCTCCCATTTTATAGTATTATTGTGTCAATGGGTGTTACTGTTGGTTTTAAAGTTGTGTTTTTGTACCCCACCCTTGGCCTACTTGGAATGAAGGGTGGGTAAAAAAATAAAAAAAGCAAATAAAATAGACATGCCATAAAATTCATGAGAAACTAGGTCACCTGAAGGGATCTAAGATGTTGTGTATTCTTACAGCAGCCACACCGTGCAAATAATTTTTTTGCATCCTTGGAAACATGAGGGCAGCATCAGAGTTCATCATATGTTGACCTCCTTTGAGGTCATATGTTGACCTTCATTTGAATGCCACTGTATGGAGAATGCAAAAAACAAAAAAGTAGCCGTAATCTGACTTATAGTGACTTGGGTTGCAATCTTAACCATGTCCACTTGAAAGTAAGTCCCATTGATTCTAATTGGGTTTCACCCCAGGTAAGTGAAGTTGAGGGACGCAGGTGGCACTGTAGGTTAAACCACAGAGCCTAGGACTTGCTGATCGAAAAGTTGACAGTTTGAATCCCCGTGATGGGGTGAGCTCCTGTTGCTCGGTCCCTGCTCCTGACAACCTAGCAGTTCGAAAGCACGTCAAAGTACAAGTAGATAAATAGGTACCGCTCTGGTGGGAAGGTAAACGGCGTTTCCATGCACTGCTCTGGTTTGCCAGAAATGGCTTAGTCATGCTGGCCACATGACCCGGTTACGCCGGCTCCCTTGGCCAATAAAGCGAGATGAGCGCCAGAACCCCAGAGTCAGCCACGACTGGACCTAATGGTCAGGGGTCTCTTTACCTTTACCTTTAAGTGAAGTTGGGATTGCAATCTTAGGCCTTTTAGGCAAAACTGTAATTCAACAGGGCTACAGCTTCCTATGTAATATTTGCTCTCTGTGGAGAGAAAGGACTTGTTTTATTTTTCTGTAATTTTGTCATCTACAGAAGGAAGAAACCGAAAGCAACTCATGTAAATGTTTCAGGGGACCTGCACTGTCAGAGATTGGCACAATTGCCTGGATGATCACGCTGAGTGATGCTTTGCATAACTTCATTGATGGACTAGCCATCGGTGCTTCTTTCACCCTTTCCCTACTTCAAGGAATTAGCACATCTATAGCAATCTTATGTGAAGAGTTTCCTCACGAACTGGGTAAGATGTTTTCCATTAACTCAGCTAGCTGTTAGATGAATGCATTAAGAGAGTTCTCATCAAACAAGAGACAACCAACAAGTGTTCTGCCGCATTGAAATGGAAAAATGAAATGATGGTGTCACTATAATTTTCATACGCACTACTCATGTCTTTTTAATTCTCTTGTTGGGAGTGAGGTTGTGTGTGTGGAATGTATAACAATAATGATAATATTGCTTGTTGACCATTTCCCTGCTTTTCTTTTCCCAGGGGATTTTGTCATCCTTCTTAATGCAGGAATGAGCACTCGGCAGGCCTTGTTTTTCAATTTTATATCAGCATGCTCCTGCTATGTTGGACTAGCTTTCGGTATAGTAGTGGGCAACAACTTTGCTCCAAACATTATCTTTGCAATCGCTGGAGGCATGTTCCTATACATTTCCCTGGCAGATATGGTGAGCTCCTACTATATTGTATGAATACTATGTGTATGTATGAATCAGACCATTTATCCTCATGGAACCACAATTCTTATGTTTGGCTAAGAAGCCAGATAGCCAAACAGCAGTCAGGAGACCTGATCTTTATTATTGCAACAAGGTTCAAACACACAGAGTAGGAACCCCGAGCGTGGGGTTACACGAACTTTTAAGACTTCTCCACCCCCTTCCCATAATACATTTCCAACAGCATCATCGATACAACACAAATATGTCACAAAGCAGGAGTGGTTGGCATGTAGAAACACCCACACACACACCAGGAGGGGGAATCTTTTATAGCCTGAGGGGCTGCCTTCCCTTGTGGGGAAGCTTCCAGGGGACACATGCCAGTGGACCAGAGGCAAAAGTGGGCAGATGTGGTACTTTTCTTGGTATTCCGGGCTGTGTTCAAGCCACAAACTCCTGGCCAGGTTTCTACCTTCCTCACACACTTTCCCATCCAGGCAAACAAAAAGGATTAATAGTTCCAGGGCATAACCCAGTCAGGCAAAAGGACTAGAGGAGGCTGCAGAACAGGGCCAGTGGTGGCTGTGCCCTGGGGAAAGGTCTAGTAAGAGTCTTGAGGGCCAAACAGGAAGCCTGTAGGGCCACATTCTTCAACCTCTTGTTCCTGATGTTCTTGAGTCCTGGTTTACATGGTTGTGATACAAGATAATACATCTGTGTGAGGGAGTTGCAGTTGAATCACGGCGTGTATCTCAGTAGCGTTAAACTAATTCCTTGTGGGAATTAAGTTTCTTATAAATACCGACCCTTGGAATAGCGCTCTCTGATGTCGGCACTGCAATCCAGCATATTGCTACACTGCGTAAAGTCCATTTGAAGTCAGTATGAATCATGGGTAGCCAAACTAAGGCCCGGGAGCCAGATTTGGCCCAATCGCCTTCTAAATCCGGCCCCAGACAGTTCAGTATGTTTTTGCATGAGTAGAATGTGTCCTTTTATTTAAAATGCATCTCTGGGTTATTTGTGGGGCCTGCCGGTTGCTTTTACATGAGTAGAATGTGTGCTTTTATTTAAAATGCATCTTTGGGTTATTTGTGGGGCATAGGAATTTGTTCACCCCCCCAAAAAAATAGTCTGGCCTCCCACAAGGTGTGAGGGACAGTGGACCAGCCCCTACTGAAAAGTTTGCTGACCCCTGATATGAATAATGTGCTGCATGCAGGGCCAGCCCTTCCATTGGGCAGCGTGAGAAAGCCACACCAGGAGGCAGATGCTAGGGAGCAGGAAGTAGCAGCAAGGTGTTGGGGGACAGATCGCTGCGTGCGGCGTACAGCCTGCCCTTCCCCCTGTACACCAGCCTGCTGCCTTCAGGTACAGTGGAGGTTGCTGACCCATCATCTGTGTTCGAATAACATCCAGCTGTCAGTCCAGTTGGCCTGTGTGAATGGAATGGGAGAGGGGCACCATCTTGTCTTTTGCATCAGGCAGCAAAATGTCTTGGGCCGGTGCAGGATATCAGTCTAAAACTCCAGTGAGTTTGATCCTGAAGGATGAGCAAAATCTGTGGAAGAGACCTCAGCTTTCTCTCTCCCCCCACCCCGAGCCGTTAGAACATCTACCCTCCCCACCAAGTCACTAAACTGCACTCAAAACTTTGCTTGTTTTAAAATGTTTGGAACAATTAGGGTGGTGTGTGCACATGTCTCTCTGTGTGTTTTTTGGGGTGGGGATTTGTGAAATATGGACCAAGAGTTCAGTTTTAAGAGTCACGTGTGCAACATCACCAGAACAAAACAGAAGATCAGTGATGGGAAAGGATGGGTGGAGAAAGCAATGACTATGATGGAGAGGACTTACTTGTTGAGAGTTGTTTTTTGCCTCCAAATTAGAGACAGATGAACAAACCTAGTACTAAGGTCACTGTGCACTCAATGAGTCCAGTGTTTGCTCTTCCTTCCTTTGGATAGGCATCTTTCTGCATAAAAGAGGAATATAGCTCTGTTGGTTTCTATTTCTGCATTGCAAAGGGTTGGGCTAGATGACCATTGGGGTTCCTTGCAACTCTACAGTTCTGTGATTGGAACCTCTCTCTCTGCTAAGGGCAAAGGGCCAGCTAGGAAACTACCATTGCTGTCTATCTCTCTGACTCTTTTCAGTATTACCATGTTTACACCCCTGTTTTAAAGCCAATAGGTGATAGGTTTCTCTGCCTACCTTTCTAATCTCTCTGTCTGTAGGTGTCTAGACCGGAACCGTTAATGTTGTGTCTGAACAAAATGTAAATGATGTGTGTGAATGCTCAGTACAGATTCCTGTTTTTTCTGCTGAATTCTACCTTGTTCCTCTCTGTCTAGAAACAGGTAGGATTTGTTAGAACTCTTGTTTCTCTCTTCCATCTCTCACTTGCTCATTACAAGCTGGTTTGCACTTTAAGCAGGGCGAAGTGGTAGGATTCAGAATGCAAGCAGGAGGACTCATATTTCTGAATAGTCCCCCATGGAAAACAAGCTTTCTACATAGAGTAAATTAAGTGCATCTCTGAGAAAACTTTAGCAGAGTTCTCCTGTGTTTCTATAGGTAGGAAGCTTTTTATATTGAATAATATTACCTCCCACCTGCATTCTGGAATGGTACAGTCTAGCATTTTATCACCTCAGTTCTACAGCCTTAATAGCTACATCATGCGTGGATGGACTAGTCAGTGTTCTGCAACCTTGAGTCTGCAGCTGTTGCTCAACTACAACTCCCATAATCCCTAACCAGATTAGCCTATGATCAGGGATGATGGGAACTAGGAACCCAATGTTGAAGAACCCTGGACTAGACATCAGAGATGATATGTCAAGAGTACCAAGTGGAAGCATGTTGTTCTTCGATTTCTTATCCACCACGAGGTCCCAGGGCAGGTTACATTTAAAAAGACAGCATTAAACTCAGTTTAAATAAGTTAAGTTTGAATTGTTTCACATGGTGGCTGCCATCATGCAATTGCAGCTGACCACGTGTAGTGGGAATTGGTGTTCAAGCGAAGGGTGCTCTCCTTCCCTACACTAGTAGGCAGGTTCTTTGAAGAAAGACTCATCTGGGGGCTGAATGACAAAGTGCTTCAGCCATCATCCCTGAAGGCACCCAGGGCTTGCCCTACCACTAGGCAGAGGGAGTCAACTGCCTTGGGCAGCAGGTGCTGGAGGGGAGTGGCAGGATCCCACCCCTCAAATCCTCTTGAACCTACTGGCCACTTTGTTCCTGTAAGGTGATGGCCTGGCCTATGCCCTCTGAGCTAGCATGTCACTTTCAGGAGCAATGCAACATACTTTCCCACCACCAGTATTGAAGTAAGGCCCAGTCTGCACTCTATATTTCTTACTTACTTTGCCAAACCTTTATTAGGCGCTACAAATATAGGCCTTCATAAAACACCCATAAGTAAAAAATTAAAATATATACAAATAAACAGCCATGTAAAAATATGTAATAACGAAGATTTTCATTGGAGTTTCTTCCTGCTAAATAGTGCCATTCACCACTCTGAAAGATACTATTGATAGAAACGCAGCCACCCTTGCAGTTAATGTCAGACAGATAGAATCTGATATTTTCATTGTGTCGTGATGTTAGACTATCCAAAAAGGGGGAATAGCATGCCTTTGTGTAGCTGGTTGTACAATAGACAGTAGAAAATAATATATTCTACTGTGTCCAGCACATTCAAAAAACATCTGCAATGTCTATCGTTTCTGGGGATGTTTAAATATCTCTCTAACGCAAGCAATATTACACCCCTTTAAACAGCCATGGCTCCCCTTCCCTGCAATCCTGTTTGTTAAGGGTGCTGTGAGTTGTTAGGAGATCCCTATTGCCTTCACAGAGCTACAATTCCCAGAGTCACATAAAATCAATTCCCCTTTGCAGTGAGCTCTGGGAATTCTGGCTCTGTGTGGGGAATACAGGGTCTCCTAACAATTTTCAGCACCCTTAACAATCTACAGTTTCCATGATTCATCGGGGAAGCAACAGCAGTTTAAAGTGGTATAAATACTGCTTTAAATATGTAGTGCAGATGGGGCCTAAGACTCACTGTGGGTCCAGTTGACTTCTGCTTGTGGAATAGGGGTTACCAACCATCTTGGCTTTTCCTTCAGAGGGAAAAATGCCCTGAAAAGCTGCAACCTGAGTAAAAACAATGATTCTGTCATGTATAGTGAAAGCATCAAGGGATGGCCACTGGGCATATTTCCTCAGATTCCCTAAGGAAGCCAACCAACACACAATTTAAGATTGCAACCCTATGCACGCTTACACTGGAATTGACCCCACTGAATACAGTGGAGCTTGCTTCTGAGTAAACATGCATAGGATTGTACTGTTAACAGAACATGGGGAAATCCTGAAATGGTTATTTGCAGTAGCATACTGAGAACAGAGCTTTGTTTACAGTTATCTCTTCATTGGACAATGATTATTGTGTGTTGATTGATTAAAGTGGCTATGCCTATTCAAGACTTTGCATCTCAAGGGGGTGGGAGAGAAAAGACTTGGAATCTCTAGGATGCTGAAGGAGGTGCTTGATTGATCTCCAAGAGAACGTTAACTGTTGACCCCTCCTAGGAAGGGTCAGCATTCAGAGCTGAGAGTGCTTTTGAGCCTTAAAGCCAACTGAAGTGGGTGAGTCATAGCTATAGTGTTCAGAAGCCCTCCAAGAAGCTGTTTGGGGTTGAGAATAGACCCGAAGAGACTGTGGGTGATGCAGACAGGTGCTACTCATGTACCAACAGGCCTTGTTTTCACCAAGGTCTAGATTAGCCACAAGTCTTTAGGGAAAACGATGGTCAGCTGATTTAAGGTCACCAGTAAGAAAAACAAATGTCACATTAAAAACATATAAAGTAGGGGTTCCCAAACTGCAGACCATGGACCATCAGTGGTCTGTGAGCTTCATTCAGGTGGTCCATGGTCTGTCATATTGATTTTAATGGTCTTTTAATCCCTTGGCCTGCCAGTGAAGACTGCCCCCTTTCCCAGCTGTGGCATGCAAGAGAAGGACTAAGTCCACCCTCTTGTTCACTGCCTTCCTATTAAGGACTGGAGTCCTTGTGCCTGTAATTATTTTAGGAAAAACAAGATATGTAGCTGTCTCAAGGGAACATCTAGCTTGGCTCCAAGGTTGCTGAATAAATTCATGGCTGTGAATCTGTCTGAAATGGGACTTCGTGTCTCCTAGCTCCATATTCTGGATGGACCATGATAGTTCTGGCAATAGATGAGCAACCCACCCACTCTTCCCTGGTTTGCAAGGTCTCTTCAAGCTAGATCTGGGTATAGCTGCCCAGTGTGGTGTAGTGGTTAAGAGCGGTAGTCTCGTAATCTGGGGAACCGGGTTCGCGTCTCCGCTCCTCCACATGCAGCTGCTGGGTGACCTTGGGCCAGTCACACTTCTGTGAAGTCTCTCAGCCCCACTCACCTCACAGAGTGTTTGTTGTGGGGGAGGAAGGGAAAGGAGACTCCTGAAGGGGAGTGAAAGGCGGGATATCAAATCCAAACTCTTCTTCATTACTTTGACCTGTTACTGACAAGGAGGACCGTGTTGTTGTATTTTACTCCCTGTGTTGTGAAGGTAGAGGCAGTATGCCTCTGAGTACCAAAATCAAAAGTAGAGAAGAGTGCTTGGCCTGCTTGGGAGCTTCACATGGGTGTATATGATTGGCCACTGTGAGTACAGGATGCTGGACAAAGTGGGCCTTTTCTTTGATCCAGCAAGCCTCTTCTCATGCTCCTAAACAGGGATTTAAAAAATATTGTTATTGAACAATGAAGATGGCTTAGTTCATCCTTATTATTAGCTTTGTGGAAGAAATTTTAGCTGCAGTGGGAGATGATGGCACTAATGGCTGCCTTCTCCCCTCTGAGGTTCCATCCCTAGAAAATTAAATTGTGTTGGGACTGGAAAGGTGTTTTCAGAGAGTTAGTTTTTGTATTACTTAAGTTTCAGAGGGCCTTGAAAACTTTGAACTTGATCCTACCTCATCTTTGATAAGCAGCCAGCACAGCAATTTTGTTGATCTGTGTTTGTCAGCACTTTGCAGAAGCAGAAGGTTCCCCCCCCTCCAGTGTCTTTGAATTAATTTCCAAGGAGAGTGTGCTGCAATGATAAACTGGCAAGTTAGTGGTAGAGATGCATTTACCTGTCAGGTTAGAAGTGGCTTCTGTGGGCTTTTTCATTGCATTCTTTTTTCTTCTGTTTGAATCTCTGGATGATGTGTCTTGGTAAACTGTATTTATCTTGATCACAGAATCTAGTACAAAATGTCTTAGTTTCATTAAAGTTCTAGAATTCACAGTTCTGTTTTTCTTCTGAAAGAAACCAGTTCCCCTGATTTTGTAGAAAAAGTAGGATAGCACTGAACTTTATTATAATATTTGATTTTATTATTATTTCTTCACTAAATTTATATGCCACTTTTTCTTCCAAAGAGCTCAAGGCGGTTGTACATGCTTCTCCTCTCTCCATTTTATGCTCACAACAAACCTGTGAGGTAGGTTAGGCTGAGAGACAGTGACACGCCCAAGGTTGCCCTGCAATTTTCATGGCTGAGTGGAGATTTGTACCCTTGTCTCCCAGAGTCCCAATGTTCTAACCTTTACAACACTTTGACTTTTATTATCCACTCTTCACCCTTAGATCCAGGGCACATCACAGCCATCAACAACACAACATTTTTATTTTTATTTAAATGTTGTCCATCCCATTTTCCAAGAGACTGTGATAGTTTATGATATATATTTATTCCATGCTATCTTCACCATACAGGGCAGTCTAGAGATTGGAATGCTAGTACAGTGGTACCTTGGAAGTCGAACAGAATCCATTCCGGAAGTCGGTTCGACTTCCAAAATGTTCGGAAACCAAAGCGCGGCTTCCAATTGGCTGCAGGAAGCTCCTGCAGCCAATCGGAAGCTGCGGAAGTCATGTTGGACCTTTGGGTTCCAAAGAACGTCTGCATACCAGAACATTCACTTCTGGGTTTGTGGCGTTCAGGAGCCAAAACGTTCGACTCGCAAGGCGTTTGGGATCCAAGGTATGGCTGTATTTGCTATGCTTCAGCAGAGGGATGAATTTTTCACTGTAGTGGGGAATACCCCACGTGACCTGTGTGTCTGCTCAGTCCACTGATCTGATGGTGCTGACAGTTGATTGGGAACTTCAAGGTTCCTCAACCTCTCCATTACTTTCAATATTTCCATAGCTTTAAACCAAACTTCTGGACAGCCTTTCAAATAGATAGAGGACTTACACCCCTTCAGAACAAAAGGCTGCCCTCTAAAGTAGAACACACAGCTACCCTGAAGAGGAATAATCTGGTCTCTTAGCAGTTACAGGCAGAAAATAGTCAGGGAAACAGGAGATGCCTGGGTCAGCACTGGGCAGGCAAGTTGCCACCTCCAACAACACCAACAGCCCATGACAGTGCTACTAGCCAATTAGCAAACATCTGTTTGCATCTGCTGGTTGATTGTCCTGCAGCAGTGCTTCTTACTTGCAAACTACAGCTGCTATCAGGTCTGCCCCTCTCTGTTGCGTAGCCCACCCATAGACTTAAACTACTGAGACGCTCCCTTGCACAAGCTCCATTTAAGTGAATGGGCATTGCACAAGATGGATGTGAGCCCATCCCTGAAACTTACAAAGAGAGGCTCAGCTGAGGAGGAAGCAATTTCCAGTGTTCCTTTCTTGGTGAAGTAATCACTTGGACACAACACCCAGATCGTTGCCGCTCCAGCAGCTTAAGAACCCAACCCAATCTTATACAGTAATGTAACATAAATCAATGCATGCATTAGAAAAACACCATGAAATTCTAATGTAGCATGTTGTTCCACCAGATGGCAACACTTACCTAAAAACTTCCTTCCTTCTGCCTCCTCTAGTTCCCAGAGATGAATGACATGCTGAGAGAAAAAGTGACCGGAAGAAAAACAGATCTAGTCTTCTTCCTGATCCAAAATGCTGGGTTGCTCACAGGGTTTGCTGCGATTCTGCTGATCACGGTGTACGCAGGAGAAATTGAACTGGAATAATGCAATGCTGGAGATGTGATAATGAAGACACTTAGTAAATTAAAAATGGAAGAACTCTTGAACTCCATAAAAGGGACTTTGGAAGTTATAAAGGATTTGATCCGACATCCCATTTTCTTTGGAACGAATACCTTTGGTTTTTGTGTCAGCATGATAATAATCACTTGTGCCGCATAAAGACTTAAACATGTGGGCACTCCAGTGCCTGTGGGATTTCCTCTGCCTTCAAGAATTGTGCCGTTAACTTCAGCACATACCTTCCTATGCATCACAAAGAGCCCTGGATTGCCGCCTTTGTATTTTTAATTGAGAAGTCACCTATACCATTGTATACAGAAAGTATTGCATACACTTTAAGAAGCATTCAGCAGCAGGCACATCTGCAAGATGATTCGGGCTAAAACAAATACGACTTTGTTTACAAGATAAAAAAAATCCTTCCAGTAGCACCTTTAAGACCAACTAAGTTAGTTCTTGGTATGAGCTTTCGTGTGCAAGCACACAAGTTTACAAGGAACTTTTTACAGAAGATCCCTGGCCACATTTCTAACTGTGATACAAATGGTTTCAAAATAGCTTTAGACTTTTCCTCCTTTGGGGGCAGATTATTATTATTTTTTTTAAAAAAATTATACTTGCTTTAGTATATTTGCATAAATAATGCAAAGATTCCAATTACCAATTAACACTGGATTAATTATACCACTTAGTCCTTTTGATCACTCTTTTTCAAGGGTACTGTGGGCTTTATTATGAGAAGCACATTTTTTATTAAGTGATGTTAAAATTTCAACTTTATTATGTGCGTCATGCTTAAAAGGCTCTGGCCTTATATATAGATATATATATATATATATTAAAAGAGAACAAAAATTAACCATTTTAACATTACAATAGCTATTTCAAGTTTTTGCTTTGACTTTTGTTGCAAAATTACCGTGCAAATCAATCAGGCAATGCTGATGCCACAGTGTTTGACGAATTGCATGCCTCGGCGTGTCCTAGTCTAGTGGTTCCTTCTGACTATGTGCATTGCTCCTACTGCCATAGGAACTTTGCATAAAGTTCAGCGAGGAATGCTGCTCCACTAACACATTAAGCTAAATTGGGGAGGCTGCAGGTGTTTAAGTTCCATATACCGTATTTTTCCGTGTATAAGACTATATTTTTTCCCTAAATTTTTGAAGTTTAAAATAAGGGGTTGTCTTATACATGGATAGTGTATAGTGCATTTACTTAATTTTGAGTCCCGAAAAATAGGGGGCGTCTTATACACGGAAAAATACGGTAAGTATTAGATGTTCAGCCTGGAGTATTATTGCACTCATGTCCTGCTTGCAGGCTCCTTGGAAGCACCTGACTCTTAGTCTGACCCGGTGGGTCTCCTATGGTCTTATGGATCTTATGGTCTTATGGATCTGGGACATGATTTAAGGATGCATTGCTTTTCTGCATGGTCATACATAACTGCCAACAATACTGTGGTCCCTGGGAAGGTGCTCCAAGGGCCATAGGATTTTGGGGGCCTCGCTTTCTGAGAGCAGCGAGAGGGACGTCCACTCTCATTTTTCATGTTCTTATTTTGCTCCCACACGCTGTAATGATGGCAAAAAAACCACCCCTTGGATAGCTTTAAAAGAGGATTAGACAAATCCAGGGGAGAAATAGACTTATCAGTGGCTACTAGCCACAATGGCTGTTCACTCTCTCTGCTACTGGAGGCAGTATGTCTTTGAATACCAGTTGTATTTAAAGGCAAACCTACCCAATGCACATTTTCCTTTTTTAAAAAAATGATATTTATTAGAAGTTTAAAGATTACAGAAAAAAGAAAAAAAGACAACAATAAAAAAAAATTCCCAGAACATACCTTACAATACATAAAAAGAAAAACATAGAAAAGCAATACAACAATACAGTAAAAAGAAACAAAAAGACTAAAACACACATCCAGTATTCCATATCTTTACCTTTCCTTTACTTGTTTCATCGACCTCCTCACACGTCCCTTTTTTGTATTCTAGTTCAATTCACTATTTCAGCAAATTCTTTCCATCTTTCTCAGTTTTTGTTCTATAATTTATCTTAACGGTCTAACCTTAAATTTTTTCGTTTTGGCCCATTATCAATCAGCTTTTACTTAATTCTTTGTTACATTTCTACTAAAACCATATAGCTTCATTCCAGCATCCTTCTAACACTCATTAATTTTACATTGTTTCTGTAAATATACTTTAAATTTTTTCCAATCTTCTTCCACCGACTCTCCAATGCACATTTTCCAAAACAGTATGAGAATCAGAACACAGCCTTTGAGATTCACATTTATCTGAATTTTGCAGTGCAGTCCCCCAACCAAGCACATATAACAAAAATGCACATAATTAAGGGAAAGAGTACATAAAAATGAATACAGTGGTACCTCGGGTTAAGAAGTTAATTTGTTCTGGAGGTCTGTTCTTAACTTGAAACTGTTCTTGACCTGAGGTACCACTTTAGCTAATGGGGGCTCCCACTGCTGCCATGCCACCGCCATGCGATTTCTGTTCTCATCCTGAAGCAAAGTTCTTAAATCAAGGTATTATTTCTGGGTTAGTGGAGTCTGTAACCTGAACATTTTTCCAAATGTTAAAAGTTTGGCATTTACATAGCTGTTACAGTAAATGCCAAACTTTTAATATTTGGAAAAAAGTTCCCTTGAGTAACCTCCTCAAAAAGCACTGATTACCAGAAATTCACACTAAAATGCTGCTGAATATAGTTGAGGATTATTATTTTTTTAAAATCATAAATTGTTGCGGAATTGAATTGAAAATAGGGAAAATGAGGAAACCAAAACTGAGAGGTCCATCTATCCCTACTGGCAGGCATCTGGTTGGCTGCAATGAGGACAGGATGCTGGGCCTTATGCAACAGGGCTGTTGCGTGGATTTCCAAGCTTTAGCAATTTGGTTGCCATGCCTTCTGCCTCCCCAACCCAGAAGAAGTGCTGCATCTCATAAGCTCATTCTGTTGGTCCGTGTAGGCCAGTATTGCCCATTCTGGTGGACATTGGCTTTCCAGGGTTCTTCCGATGTCACTCAACCTTTCAGCTAGGCACATGCTAAAGCAATAAGGGCCCTGCCAACAGGGGCGAATGGAGGCTAACAGACGCCTGGGGTGGGGCAAACTGCCAGCTGCGCACGCATTGTGCCGCTACATATGACAAATGTGTGACAAATGTGTAGGGTGCATGTGTGGTGTCACTATGCACAGCGTATGCGTGTGACACTGCACATGTGTTGTATGTAGCAGTTTGCCTCCGGCACTGCCTGAGCACCATACGGATGGTGGTGGGATCCTCCACTTGTGGCTGTAGCAGTGGTGGCAAGATCCCACCGCCGTCCGTACAGCACTCGAGCAGCGCCGGTGGCAAACCGCTATGTACAGTGTGTCTGGCGTCGCTACGTAGAGCACATGTGTGTGACGCCATGCATGCGTTGTACATAGCGGTTTGCCGCTGGCGCCGCTCAAACGGCGTATGGACGGTGGCGGGATCCTCTGCTCATGGCCGCAGCCGCAAACGGAGGATCCTCCACATGCGGCTGCGGCGGCGCGATGGCTGCTCGCACCGCCTCACCCGGGGGCTGCGGGGCGAGCACCTCACGGGGTGCCTTCTTGTCACCCCCCCAGACATGGCCCCCGGGACGCACCCCCCCCCACCCCCTTGCGACACCACTGCCTGCCAATAATATGTGCAGTTTTTATATGGAGATGCATTTTTGTGTGCATTCATTTCTGCACACACAAATCTACATTTTGCTGCATGTTTCTTTTTTGCTATAATTTCATTTATACTACTTGTATATATTATTTGCACTCCAAAATCTGTGCAATTTCCCTTTTTCCTTTCTTTTGCAAACAAAACAATACAAGGTACTGCAGTCTGCAGATGTACTACAGCCAGGAAGAAGGAAATATATACCATATTTCCCTTCTGTTCCTGCTGCATTGTGGAGGAAGTGCAATATTTATTAGAAAGTTACATATATTTGCCATGGTACTAGGAAACTTTGATTACTTCACTACTCTGAGGATATGAGGTGCTCACACTTGTCTTATCAGCTTTTTGAATAGAGACCAGACCTTTCCTCATTCATTGTTAAAGTTTCCCATAAAACAATAAAAGGGCTTTACTGAACATTTTTACTGCCTTGCAGTTTCTTCTGACAGAAAGCCAAGGTGATCAAGAGGGTTCATCTATCTATCTATCTATCTATCTATCTATCTATCTATCATCTGTCTATCTATCTATCTATCATCTATCTATCTATCTATCTATCTATCTATCTATCTATCTATCTATCTCTATCATCTATCTATCTATCTATCTATCTATCTATCTATCTATCTATCTATCTATCATCTATCTATCTATCTATCTATCTATCTATCATTTATCTATCTATCATCTATCTAGCCTATCATCATCTACCTATCTACGTATCTGGTTAATGTGTATAAAATACAGTGGTACCTTGGTTGTCGAACGTAATCTGTTCCAGAAGACCATTCGACTTCTGAAACGTTTGACAACTGAGGTGCAAAGTCAATGGATAAAATTGAAAAAACCTCCCTGGAAGCCACTCGACTTCCAAAAAGCATTCTAAAATGGAAGCAATTACTTCTGGGTTTTCAGGGTTCGAAAACCGAAATGTCCAGCTTCTTAGATGCTTGAAAACTGAGGTAAAGGTAAAGGTAAAGGGACCCCTGACCATTAGGTCCAGTCGTGACTGACTCTGGGGTTGCGGCGCTCATCTCGCTTTATTGGCCAAGGGAGCCGGTGTACAGCTTCTGGGTCATGTGGCCAGCATGACTAAGCTGCTTCTGGCGAACCAGAGCAGCGCACGGAAACGCCGTTTACCTTCCTGCCGGAGCGGTACCTATTTATCTACTTGCACTTTGACGTGCTTTCGAACTGCAAGGTTGGCAGGAGCTGGGACCGAGCAACGGGAGCTCACCCCGTCACAGGGGTTCGAACCGCTGACCTTCTGATCGGCAAGTCCTAGTCTCTGTGGTTTAACCCACAGTGCCACCCACGTCCCTAGAAAACCGAGGTACCACTGTATAATATTATGTAAAAGTTAATCAAGATAGTTATGTGTATGAATGCTGCTATCAAAATACAGAAACATTTGAAGTCAAATTACAAACTGTAGCCTAAACACCATTGAGCATGGGCTGGCTTGGATGCATTGATTCCAGCTTCCTAAATTATGAACCAGCATCGGTCCAGATCTGTCTCATTTCATTTCTTTTCTCTTCTTCCATGCCATCATGATCTCTAAGACAGAGATTGTGTCTGAAATGATAAATCCTAGGATCTTAAACCATAGTTTAAACCAGGTTTAAGATCCTGGCTGGTAACCCAACATTAAACAATATTTCTATGTTTCAGATGTAATGAGAAATACAGAACACAAAACTGGATTACAGGGCCCAAGCTGGAGGGGTGGAGAAAGAGGACAGCATGGGAAGAGTATGTGAATCTTGTGGGTCATGATATGGAGAAAGTAAATAGAGAAAAGCATTCCCCCCCCCCCCCGTTATAACACTGGAATTTGTGGACATCTAATGAAAACTGAAGCATAATTCCTGTGCATGCTTTTTCTTAGGTCCTGTGATGCCTGTGAAGGGAAGTATGGTTATGTGCTTGTTTTGGTTTTATTAGTCAGTGAGAAGTTCTTGAGTGGATACAGGATGGTGCCCAAAACCTTCCTCCCAAGAGAATCTTGATTGAGTTGATGCAGAACCATTGTGTATTGATTCACTGTTAAGGCTGCACAATGAAGTATGACCGTGTTTAAAGCAATTAGTCTCTAATTGGTTCTCCTGAAGTCACAGCCCTTGCTTGATGAAATGAGTTATGGTAGGAAGTGCAGCTGTGATGTTGGAACATGACAAATATTGTTCCTCTTCTGAATACAGAAAAAGCCTGGTGCTTTGAACCTATCCGTATCTTGATAATGAGGACCTCTTCGGAATAAAATTTGGGGAAGTATAACTTCAGATAGGGGGTGCTTTCTAATGCCAATACTTAGGACTGTCAAGTTCCAGCTGATGGGAAGAGCTAGTGTTCAGCTTTTACTCTCATAAAATGTTTCACAAGTTCATGTGTGAATTAGTGTTTGTTCTGAATCATAGTGCCCCAGATCTGTCAAGGCTTTAAATCAAAGGAAGAAGAAAAACAAGAACACTCAGTCTGGCAAGATCTTCCAGCAGAGAAAAGTTTCACATGCCATTCAGCCATATAATCTGTGGCAACATCACAAGCAGAAACATAGTCCCCCTATTTACATTCAGTTTAAAGGACTAATTCACTTTTTTAAGAACCCTAGATTATATTTAAGAGGCAAAGGTATATTTATATTATATTTAATGGTAGTAGATGCCTGGTTAGTCAATTATCCATCCATTCAGTCCCCATCACACTTTGCCTCTCTATCCCTAGTGTAACTGATCTCTTCCTCTTTCATCCAGGCACCTCCCCCCTTTAATGTTCCAAGGAACTCTTCCTAGTCCTCACCTGATTTATGCTTTTCCAGTCCCTAAGACTTCTACAAAGTTTTATTCCACGGATAACTTTCCCTTCCCTCACAGAAGCTGGACCAAAAACATTCCGTTGGCTTTGCTGCCTGGGCATTTGGAATGTTCACGAGCATTCCATACCATCACACCTGCTCAGCCAATGGATGCCGGAAGCTATACCGCCACAAACACAATTCAATATAGATTTACAGGTGACATGTAATTTGTATAGATTTTGATAGCTGACATTTTATGTAATTTCCAGAGGGGTAGCTGTGTTAAGTCTGTTGCACCGAAAACAACAAAAAGCCTTGAGGCACCTTAGAAGCTTATGCCACAATAAATTTGTCTTTCTTTAACTCTCAGAAAGACACTTTCTTGCTTTATGATATTTGACATCTGAGAAAACCCAATCAAGATGCTGTGAAACAAGTTTAAGACACTCAGATTATGAATAGTGGGATCAGTTATAGAATTCAGCGACAGAACTTTGAATCAGTTGTGATCCCCACCTTTTCCATACTTTGTTTTAACTTTAGATAAGATACATTTCTTCTGGAACTTTGCAACCACCACCTGACGCTGAGCAATACAGACAAAAAGTGGTATCAGTTGCAAAACAGGCAGCTGAAATGATGAAGCAATTCTAGATTTGAGAACCTCCAAATATATCAATACTACTAGTGAAAAATTCATCTCAACACATATAAGGGATTGCATATGTTGCAGCCTCTGACCTCACCTCCATGCATGCTCCCCACCCCACCCATGCAGAGCAGAAGAATGGCTACCAACTGAGCAAGTTTCCTTGCACAAAGTCAAACTATTGGTCTATCTAGCTTAATATTGTCTTCATTGACAGGCAGTAACTCTCCAGCCCTGTCAGCAGATGCTGAGGACTGAACCAGGGATCTTTAGCATGCAACGCATTTGCTCTACCACTGAGCTACAGTTCTTCAACAAACTTACATTTCAGTCCTAATCTACACTGCTTTCTCACTGAAAGAAAGAGTTTTACATGACATTCCTTGTCTACTTCCCTTAATTCTACAGTATTGGTTAAAATTTAATCATTCAATGAAATTAAGCACCCAGAACTGATTTTTGGGATAACACAGTTCTAGAAAAATAATACAAATTCCCAGAGGTTTTCTTAGGGGGGTGGGGTGAGGCAAGGGAGACTAGGGATATATTGATACTACTATGCATAATGGATTCCATTTTATGAAAGCTAAATTGTCCACATCATTGTCTTCAATTTCCTGTAATATTCCCCCTAGCAGATGGAAAAGAAAATAAAGTCAACTGTGATAGCTATTCCCCCACTGAAAAAGGAATCCATTCTGTCTATGCCAATATATAAAATGAGCCCAGCATTCACAGTCCTTCCTGTGGGGATTCACCTTCTTTGCACAGTTATGAAATCAAACTGTTCACTGCACTTGACTTGGTCAGGACTTCATAGGTTATATTCTATTCCTTGGACACACCGGCATTATAAAAACTAACCCACAATGTGCCCTTCCACTGGGATTTTCCTTTGGATGCAATCCCCCAGATGAAATGTTATTACTTGTTTGGTGATCCCTAACTCTATGTTTGTTTACCTTACATTTCACAGCGAAAGCCTGGATTTCGTTGCAGATTCGTAGAGCAAATATCAAGCAGTTATTATCGAATAGTTAAAGGCCTGGGAGATTTCGTACAGGGAGTGCTCCAACCTTCCACCTTCCTCCAAATACAGCACCTGCCTCCACTACTACAGCTTCTCCTTCTTGGGAAGAACAATGGGAAGAACAACAATAGGCTTGTGTCCTGCTCTGTGGCTTCTTGAGTCTCACAGGGGAAGCTGGTGGTGTCTGGGAAAGTCAAGTCCAGCAGATAAAGTCATCCAGGTAGGCAAAGTTAAGTCACAATAGACAAGATCAGATCAAGTGGACCAAGTCTTGAAAACGGCTTCTTCATGCGAACCAGGAAGTAACTTATCCAGACAACGGAATGACTCTATTTATCTCTGTGGCTACAATCTGGATTTAAGATAATGCATCATAAGACGTTAAATAATAGAAGCATAGAATGGCAGAGTTGTAAAGGACCCTGTGTCATTTAGTCCAACCCTCTGCAGTGAAGGAATCACAACTAAAGCATCCATGACAGATCACAACCCAACATCTGCTTCAATTCCCCAGTGAAGTCCACCACCTTCCAAGGGACTCTGTAAAACAGGTTCTTCCTAATATCTGGAAGCTGCCCATCAACCAAGCAGGAACACAGGTAATCTTGCCACAGTTTCTCTGTTATGGTGTGAGATGTTCTATTTCCACATAAATTGGAGTAGTTTATTTCAAAATGAGCATCTACACATATATATTAGCAGATGCACATTTTATGCAAATCTGTGTCCTATTTTGCCCTCATTTTTTTGGAGACGTGTTTCCTCTTTTTGAATTATACATAAGAGGACACTGAAATGTGGGTGATCTAAGAGGGGCGCATGGAAATCTTACTAGCCAGGCAGATCCATCTGGGAGCAAGCAGTCCTTCAGGTTTCCAGGTTCCAAGCCTTGGAGGGCTTTATAGGCCATCACCAATACTTCAGATTGAGCCAGCCAACAAATTGTAAGCCAGAGGAGTGCTGTGGTTTTTTTCATGATTTGTGTGTTCCCTATTGCTGTTACCTATTAGGAATATTGTTGTTCTGTTCAGAATCAATTGAAGTTTCTGAGCAAGCTTCAAAGGCAGTCCCCCAAAACTGAAATGATTGAGCCTGGATGTTATTGGAGCATGAATAATTGTGATTAGATTTCCTTCTTTCCAAGAAAGGCTGCATTTGTCATGCCAGATGAAATTGGTCAGAGGTTATAAAGAGGTGGAGATGTTAACAGGGCTCTCTTTGTAAGGCCCAGGTCTAAAAGCAACACGCCCCTCCCAAGCTGAGCAGCACCTGATGCCTTTGTGGGAGTGCAGCCCCATCCAAAATAGGGCTAAGTTGAATTCCTGTTCTGTTAGCACCTTGGTCTTCATTGGCACTCAGCTTCAGTTTATCTCATCCAGCTATTACCTGTTCCAGCCTAGGATGGTTACTTCAGCATTACTAAAAAAAAAAAAAAAAGAGGGGGAAAGAGGCACAATTCTTCATAAAATGTGCAAATGGTCATTTATATGCACAGCTTAGATGCATATTTAGACAATTCTATGGGAGGGAAGCTAAGGGAGATTGTTCCATCAGTACAATCATTTCTGCTTGCCTGATGGAATAGTCTCTACTCTCCTGTTCCCTCCTGAACCTCCCTGAGTCAATTTGGGGAAGGGATGGGGGAAAACCATTAGCAGAAGTCCTTGCACAGACTTCCACTAGCAGAAGCAGATATATGAACCCAGCCCTATAATTTAAATGGAAGGGCACCTCACCATAGTGTGGAAGATTGTAACCAGGCGCATGCAATAGCAGTGTGTGGTATGGTGGACTGTCCTCCTAGCAATGGTGTCACTACTGTTTAACCTAGCCAGGGTTAAGCTGGGATGTGTTGCTGCATCCTGTGGGACCACTGCCAGTGCAGCCATGCAGCCCCAATTTCACTGCCATCCTGCCATGTCCAGGTAAGCAGCAGCATGCCAATGCTGGAGTGAGGAGGGTGACTCCAGGCAACCACACACACCACTATAGCACCCTTCAGATAGAAAACTCATTCAAATAGCTGTCCATAGCATATATACCAGAGATGGTAGACCTCTGGTTCTCCAGATGTTTTTGGACTACAACTGCCATCAGCCCTGACCATTGACCACACTGACTGGGGTTGATAGATTTTTGAGTCCAATGACTTTCGGAAGGCCATAAGCCCCCATCTCATATCTACAGCATTGGGCCTATGCTAGATGTGCAGTAGTCCATCCTTCACACATCTTTTTTGTTAAGTCAAAGCATCCTCTTACTTTCACAGGAGTAGCAGTCTTGGGGCTACCAAATCATGGTGGGGATGGTGCTTGAAACTTAATGGTATGCATGTCTCATAAAATGTTCTGCACATACCAGCTGATGATTACACTGAACTTGTGAGAAGGCTGAACAGTTTTATTTTTCTTGCTCCAGGGAGGCTTTCTGCAATAAAGCTGGAGAACCCCTTACCAACAAAACCTGACATTGCTCCCTTGGGCATAAACTTATTAGGGGCCATGGCAATTTCAAGCCCAAATTACTGGGACAGTTCCTTATGAGAAAGGGCATAATTACAAAGTAGCATCATTCCTCTAATGTCATGGTGATTATCATAATTACTTTTATTTACATACATTCAAATGTTATGCTAAATGCTGTAATTAATGTGATGGCCACCTTTTGCTTTGTGACATGCAAAATGAGAGATGATTCAAGGACTGTTCTCTCCTAAAGCTACTCCCTTTCTCTCAAAGCTAATGAATGATTTAGCTTGAGACTCGAGATGCTGCTGGCCAAATCCTTTCAGCTGCAGAAAAAAGGGCAGAAGCACACTACAGAATATACACTTCTGGAGAAATTGCGGAAAGTCTGGGACTTGCTTGTAGTCAGGGTTTGTAGATGCCCCCTGCAAAACCCCCCAAAATATGCATAAGAATGTCCCTTTCTAAAACTTCTTATTTCCTGTCTCAATATTAGGGATGTGAAGGCTTGGGTGGGGGAACAGGATATTTTTTTTTTTTTTTGGAAAAACTTATTTCCCCTCCATTTTTTCCACCACCACCAGGTCTTCATATCTCTACTCAATATCAGCAAAAGCTGTATGCGATAAAAACTCAGAACAGGCATAGGAAGAAAAAGAAGAGGACCAGTGCTCCCTTAACACCTGGTGATTTAACAAGGCACACCAGTCTTGCAAAGAGTAAACATCAATAAGAAGTTGATTTTAAAAAGTTAACTTCACAACTCCGCACACCTAGTGTGCTTTGAAAGAGAGACCCCTATTGGAATGACTGGGTGAGATCCATCATTAGTCATAGTCAGAGTAGACTCACTCCATTGATTTTTAATGACCCTACTCTGGTATAAGAAACCTAAGAGATTGTGTGTTATATTGATGAGGATTCATTGCATTGCCTTTTTGTGTGTGTGTAGCCCTAGAATCCCACCAGTGCCTACCACTGAGTGAAGGTGTCAGCAATCACATCCACATGCCACACAGACATAGAGGGAGCCACCAAACTCACAAAGCTAGGGAAATGGCCCTAGCACACTGACACCATAGCACCTTCACTCCATCAGCCCCTGTTGTGTTCTTGGATCTCAATCCATAACACATCCCAAAGAAGGTCCCATATGAAGTGGAGGCAGTGCCAGGGCAGCTGGCACCTCCCTTCCATACTCCTGGATCCTCTAGGCCAGAGGATGTGAGCTTGCCCAGCTCTTCTGATTCAGGGGATACCTCTCCTAGGCAGCCCTCACCACCTCTGCACCATAAGAGCGAGTGACTGCAGAATAGGACAGTGGCTCATTAAACAACATATACCTCCTGCTGGCTCCACCCCTTCTGAGAAGCTATCAGACCAGACGTCAGGAGGACATGCAGACAAGGTAGCATCTCATTCTGAAGTACTGCTAGATAGATATAGCTTAAGGGAACTCTCCATGGTCCTGCCCAAAGGGTGCTTTGCTGTGCCTTAGCTTTGCCTTTCTCCCTGTGGTTACCACATATGGGATTTATATATTGGTGGTGATTGGGTATGGAGTTACACCATGGGTAGCCAATATGGTGCCCAGTATGGTCAATGGTCAGGGATGATGGTAGTTGGAGTCCATCAGCATCCCAAGTGTGCCATATTGGCTATCCCTGAGTTGTACTATAGCTTCTGTTTATTGTGGTCATGTAGGTAGAGCAGTTCCAACACAGTTTTTTAAACCTCTCCACCACCACCACTTGAAGTTAATGGGAGGGAAATTTCCTGTGCTATGCCTGGGCCTGGTACACAATTGTATCACTGTTAGATGTGAGGCCATAGTCTGGGGGGCAATAGGCTATGGTGCATATGTGCCAGGTCCCTTTGCTGTCTCCAGCTCAGCATTCTGTTTGGCCACGTCATGTATTTGTGAATATCTGGGGTTCCTTCAGCAAAGTAAGGCTTTTGCAAAATATGAAAACCCTCAACCAGGGTAACTCCATATAATAATAATTTATTATTTGTACCCCGCTCATCTGGCTGAGTTTCCCCAGCCACTCTGGGCGGCTTCCAACAAAGATTAAAAATACATTAAAATGTTACACATTAGAAAACTTCCCTGAACAGGCCTGCCTTCAGATGTCTTCTAGATGTCAGGTAGTTGTTTATCTCTTTGACATCTGATGACATCTATGGTGGACATTTGACCACCATAGGGAGGTCACCACTACCGAGAAGGCCCTCTGCCTGGTTCCCTGTAGCTTTGCTTCTCTCAGCGAGGGAACTGCCAAAAGCTCTCGGTGCTAGACCTCAGTGTCTGGGTAGAACGATGGGGGTGGAGACGCTCCTTCAGGTATACTGGGCCGAGGCCGTTTAGGGACTGGTTGGATGCAGAGCAATGGTGGGAGGAATCAGCCGGGGAACCACCGAGGGAAGAAGGCTCAAAGCCTGGGGAGTGGGGGTGAGATGACAATGAGTGGTCAGAGGGAGAAGAGGGAGAAGATAAGAGGTGGTGTCAGAGCTGCTTCCAGATCCTAGCTCACAGAGGATCACGCTAGCCAGCGATCATTAAATAAAAGTCTTTATTGAGTTACAGTTTCCATTCTCAAGCTGCTGCGTGCAACCCTACGTCTAATGGTTAGATCGGCGAAGCTCCATCTGAGTCTCCGCCCCTTGTACACCAACTTAATATCCTAGCCTTGCTCCACCTTTTCCGCCTGACTGTTCTTCTCTGGGTCCCTCTGCCCCCCCGGGGTCTCTTCCTTCCGGGATTCCTCTGACGCTGACGCTGACCCCCCTGACTCTTCTCCCTCCTTTCGGCGGGCTTTAGGACCTGGCTCCCTTTCCGGGCTGCCTACTGCGCCACCTTCCTGTGCATTTGAACTTGGCGCGCGCGCCCAACCTTCCACCTTCCGTCTGACCGTTTCTTCGCTCCCCGATGGAGGTGTGGCCACTCCTGACTCGTGCCCTCCCCCCTGTTGTGAGCTGCCAGCGCTTGATCCCTGGCGCCCTTCCTCTTCCCTGCTCTCTGGCGGTGACGCTGGTCCCGATTTCCAACTGCTCCCCTCTGAGTCCCCTCTGGCTCTATCTTCCTGGGGTGTCCCCCTAGGCTCCCCCCTTGCCCTGGCCACTGGTGCTCCTTTCTGTGAATCTTCTGATTCACTGGAAAGACTCGGAGATCTCGGGTCGTCGTCATCACTCATCTTTTCTTCTGCCTCCTCCCCCTCGCTCTCTGTTTCCTCCCTTGCCCTTGCCTCTGCTCCTGAACCCCTGACAGGTGGTGTCTGAAGCTGGAGAGGGCTTGGGGAAAACCCTGGAGAGGAGGGGCTTAAGATGGCTGTGGGGATGTGGGGAGGTGGCAATTAGAGACCTGCAGCTAATCTTGCACCAAAGAGTTGCCCCATTGTATCAGGAGACATTCTGTCCTCAAAGGTACCAGGAATGGCCTTTTCTTATTTACCACACATCAGAGTGCATGAATAATACAGAAGAGCCTCACGTGCTGCATGAGAGTCCTTTGTTTGCTTGCTTAATTAATATGCAATTAACCAGAGTCCTTATATGGAATCATAGTAGGGCGTTATCCCAAATGATTGGAAGGTACTCCATGCATATGTATAGTCTTAACAGATAATGGAAAAGTATATTAGGAAGCCCCCTTCTTTGGGAGGGTGCTCAGTCCTTTGGATGTTAATCCACTGAGCCTGTCTGTCTGGCCAGCAAAGACAATAAACGTTCCTTTGTTTTTCTCATGCAACAGCATGGTATTTTCCTTTCAGCCTGTTAATTTGCAACAGGGATTTTCAATCTCAGCAACTGATCCATGGGGCAAGATCTACTAGGGATAAGCTGCTGTGGTTATTAGGCCCGACACTCCACCAAGTCTGTGCAGATCATGTTCTTGCTAATAAAGAGTTCTCTCCAACTTGCTGCCTGCTTGCTCCTGACACCAGGATAGGATTGTGCTCTTAGATGGGGAGTTTTAATCCTCCTCTTTTTCTACTCTTTTGTTAGCTTCCTGGTTGGGTTAAACTAAAGTAGAATATGTGTCTAAGAAAAAAACAACAAAGGGATGTGATTTTGAAGAAAAGTAGTAGAGAACTTGTGATGGCATTTAGCACTTCTTGCTTACCTAAGGGCTACCATTACTGAGGAATTCGTGCCAAGGTACTTAAATGTGGATGAAGGTATTAACAATGTTCTAGTGAGATGAACTATAATGTGATTTGGCTTGTTCTTCTCAGTTGCAATACATCCTGGATGTAGCATGCAAATCTGCACTCTTAGAATATGAGTGCAATGACTACTAGACACAAGGAGATGATTCATGGTATAATGAAAGGCTTCAGGGTGGCGGCGGTGGGGGGGGGGGAGAGAATTCAACCTTTCTAAATGCAATTGATTGTATCTTCCCATTAGTTTGCATTGACTCTGCAGGAGCTATTGTACACCAATGAGTAAATAATAGGGTTATTTCCCCTCAGGAAAAGTCTCCATGCTGTAGTGTTGCAGTGTTAGAGCATTGTTCATGTCTACATTGAAATTTACATTTTGGGAGCATAAAGGCTAGAGATGAACAATGGCTTTTAAGAGAGTTGGATGGTAGATCAAAACCATCCATCGATGCCTGTGAAAAACAAGCTCATTTCTTTGGTCTCATTATTGCCTTTGGTCAAACAGATTTCAAAGCATTCAGAATGGAAAGAAATAAGTGAGTTGGGCTTGTGGATAGTATGATGCTACCATTATTTCCACTGGTATAAATATTCATTTCTTTGTTTCCTTGTCATGGGCAAGCTCAGGGTTCTAGCTCCCCAGTCACAGTGGAGATTGCCCTTCCCCACAGTATAGCTAGGAACTTTTATTTTTAATGTAAGATTTTTTATAAAAAAACGAAAGAAACAGAATAAGAAGACAAAAAATGAAAGACACCCTCCCACCAGCTTTGCAAGTACTTTCCACACACCAAAGGCATTTGTGAAGGAGCACCTTGCAGAATCCCAACTCCCCCCTCCACACCAGGCCTCCATTCTTCTAAGGTCCCATTGCCATGGCAGCTGCCCAGGCCTCCTAGAAGCAGCCACAGCTGGGCTGCAGGAGTCTGCACTCCCAGAGGAGCCATACCTTGGCTGTGGAGAAGTGAGCCAGGAGCTCCAGCCAGCAGAGCCTTGGCTTGGCCCAGGTCTTGCTGTGGAGGCTGTGCCTGTATGGAAGTAGGCCTGGGAGGTTGCCACGGCAACAGGGCTTTGGGAACAGGCTTCAAGGAGGCCTGGTGGGGAAAGGGAGTTGAGATTCAATTCTGCAAGGTGCACCTCCATCATCATCATCATCATCATAACTTGATTAGTTATATGCCGCCCATCTGCTGTGTTACCCCAGCCACTGAGCAGGATAGTCCCTGGACCTATTTGTATCAACATTGGCAGGCTTATTCCCCAACGACACCTACTTTATGTCCCCAGTTTCCAAACTGATTGCCCCCCCCCCCCCCGGAAAAAAGCAATTAGGGGATGGAATGTAATTTCTGTTTTACCACCCCTTAATGGTAATGTTTGCCCTTGTGGGAGAACCATTCCTCCTATCTTTCTGAACTTTGTCAGGCTTCATCCCCTCACAAATGCTGGAGGAGACTCTTGAGAGTCCCATGGACTGCAAGAAGAACAAACCTCTCCATTCTTAAGGAAATCAGCCCTGAGTGCTCACTGGAAGGACAGATCGTGAAGCTGAGGCTCCAATACTTTGGGCACCTCATGAGAAGACTCCCTGGAAAAGACCTGGGAAAGATGGAGGGCAACAAGGAGAAGGGGACGACAGAGGACGAGATGGTTGGACAGTGTTCTTGAAGCTACCAGCATGAGTTTGACCAAACTGCTGAGGCAGTGGAAGACAGGAGTGTCTGGCGTGCTCTGGTCCATGGGGTCACGAAGAGTCAGGGACGACTAAATGACTAAACAACAAATGACAGAAAATGAAAAAAAGTTAAAGACTTTTTATATTTAGTCTTTAAATAAACTTTAAAGGTTTCCTGCATGAAGAGCCCTGGATGAATCTGTCCAAAATATGGTAGCTATAATCCACTCAGGAGGAGCTCCTTAGCCAGCCTATTTCATCCATTTGAAAAGGAGCAAGTTTATAGCCATTTTAAAATTCCCATTATAGCCTGAAGCAGAGCTCCAGATTTAAAAGATCAAATTTGGAACAGAATAATGACTTGAATTAGAACTCCATGGATCTGAAACAGATTTGGCTGCTTTCAGATGCTACAGATACAAGGTGACTCTTATAGTTGCTGCAAACTAGTATAAGTTAAATACAACATGTACAAAACCAGTGTAGTCTACATCTCACCTTAGTGGGAAAGACTGTGACCAGGTAAGCTGTGTATCCGCTTAGTGTCCAGGTGTTAACAATGGATGGGCAGCCTTCTTTCTTACAGTTCTTCATATTTACTTGGGCTGGACAGCTTTTGAAATAAACCACTATCTTTTGCAACCCACAATCATCTTGCTTGATAATCTGGGCAACCATGATGTCCACACCTGTCTGAGAATGCTGCTGTCTCACTCCAGTCTTCAAGCCATTGTTGGTTGCTGCAGGCAATGCATATTGTCACAATGCCAGCACACAGGTAAGATCTGAGAATGCTGTCCTATGCAGTTTCCTGGGGACATGCTGAATTAAACACACACAATGGCAGAACATCTGCTTTGCATGTAGAATGCAAGGAGTCAATTCCCGGCATCTTCAGGTAGGCTGAAAAATACTGTCTGAAACCATGGAGAGTGGCTGCCAGTCCACCTAAGCAATGGACCATTAGTCTGACACTGTATAAGTTGGTTCTTATTGAGCTGTAATAGATGCAACAGAGGGAGAAGGGGGAGTTAGGTGCATGACTATCATTTTTGGCCACAGCACGCCTACGTTTGCCCTTGAAGTAGCAATTAGACTTAGAGGAGGAACTTAAAACCTTCCTATAGTTCTCTCTCCCACACCACCATTCCACAATATTCTCTTCTAAAAACCACCCACAAAATAGCCATAAGGTCACCTGTACTCTTAGTCTCTTGTAATAAATATAATACATAAGGGGAAGGGACATTTTAGACCTTCAAGGCGATATTTATTAGATAATGTTAACTTTCTGCCGCATACAAATACCTTTCTAGAGTTTTCTCATTGTGTAACAGATACAATGAATTTTCAATTAAGCCCTCTAGCAAGTTGGAAGGTTTTTAATTATTGTGTTTGGTAAGCCTTCACGGAAACTCAGTAAAAACAAGCTGTAAGAATAACAGTTTTAATTAAGCCAATCGATCATAAAAGACCTATCAACACAGGTGCTTGTAATGTTATCACTCAGGCCCAGGTTTCTTGTTAGGTATCACATTAGGTAAACCACTGGGGTTGTTTCAAAATGGCAGCTGTGCTCAGTCCTTCTCCTTTCCGCTGTACTGTGTAGGAATGCTTACCCCAGGATGGCATGTCATTTTGTCCTGGTACCAGTGGCAGTCAATGACTTTCAGCAGAGATGGGGAAACATATTATATGGAGAAGAGGAGGAGAACTAGATGCAAGGGTGCCATTTTACCAGCACCCCCATTGTAGGAAGCTGCGTCATACTGAGTTAGACCTTTGGTCCGTGTAGCTTTGTATCGTCTACACTAGTGTTCTTCAGCCTTGGGTCCCCAGATATTGTTGGATTACAACTCATTCCTAGCAAGTTTAGCCAATATTGTCATGGGCCAGGAATTGGCTTTGCTTGCTGCTGATCAGCCTTCTTGGTCTTGATGAGAACTAGCTGTCTCCAGCTTTCTTAAGCATGGTTTCCAGCCTCAGTCAGTTGTTGGAAACAACTTTCGTCGTTCCTGACCAGACCTTGCTGCTTCTTGTAACCTTGGATCTTTGGCTTTCTTGACTCCTGGATCATCTGCCTATGTGAACTGAGATACTCCTGACCTTAGGACTGGACTGGACTGGACCTTGTATACAGACTCTGCCTCCAGGCAAGTACCCCCCTGAGACTTGGCTGGCTGGCTTCTCCCTCCACTGAACTCTACTGTGGCTGGCAGTACAGGACTACAACAAATATTCAGGGATGATCCAGCAATTTATGGGGAACCAGGATTGAAGAACACAAGTATATACTAGTCTACACTGACTGGCAGTGTCTCTCCAGTATTCCAGGCAGTGTTCCCACCCCTACCTGAAGTCACCAAGGATTGGACCTGCGCACAAAGCTGGTGCTCTACTGTTGAGCTACGACCCTTCGACAAAAGCACAAAGTGTAGTAGTTCCAGCCTGAGTGATTCAGCACACAACCCACCAGGAGACTGTCACACACGAATCCCATGGATATAAAGAGCATCCATGAGCTATAGGAAGCTGTATGGATTTGTCAATCTGATTGGCTCTCTTAGCATCTTCTTTTCTCCTTTAAAAGTAGCTGCACTGGTGCCGAACTTGGATTGACACTACTGTCTTGGGAGGTGATGCAATTCTTTCCCTTACATCACAGCTCCAATCTAAATCTTTTCATCCTGAAGCTGCTGTTAGCCACGAAGTGGGGTGGATGGGAAAGACACATACAATGTAGGCAATAATATGGGAAGAAAAGGAGGAAGAAGAAATTAATTTAGCATTCTAAAAGAAAGAAACCCCCTTACAGAAGTGATACATTTCATCCTAATTACACAATTACTTTTATGTCTTGGATAAAAAATTGCTCGACATCCAAAAGCATCTAGTAGTGAATTTACTTCATCAATTTGACTTGATCTATCATTTATTTAAACCAAAGTTTGATGAAAATTTTAAGCAGTTCTAAAGCACGCAAATCATTAAAGAAATTGGATAATTAGTGGAGGATATTTTATGGCAACAATACATTTAAACTTTCATCTTGCAAAAACTACTCCTTAGTTTACTCCCCCCAACTTTAATGATTTATGCTTTGAAGTAAATTATAGTTGAGCTTTTAATATTCCAAACTCAAAACATAAACTATAGACGTCCATTTCAAAGACATTGCAGACTGCAGTGACTAGCTGTTGTAGTCATCCACACTACTAGTTTCATGAAATATGTAGTGATCCCAAGAGAGATCCCATTATTATTATTAATTATTATTATTACTTTTATTTTCTTTTATATATTGAGACCCAGATGACAATTGTGACAGTGTTGCTGTTATGCACTCACATTCACATCAGTGGTTTGCACTCTGCAAGCAAGCTTGTTCGATGTATAATGATCTTGGCTGCAAAGTGTAGTAATATAATATTAATAAATTGATTTTTTTAAATAAAAAGAAAATAAGCATGACTCTACAATTAGCTCTCCTTTGCTGGATTACACTATATGTAGTTTATAGTAGCTCATAAAATGTCTGGGCAGGGGCGCTCTGTCGCCTCCGTGTTTTGTACTGGTGTTGGGACTAAATATATGTTAAACAAATGCATAACTAGGTACGAAAGCAGCATAGTTTATATCCTTGTTGAACTGAGAAACTATGTAACCACTGGCATGGAAAGAGGAAAATAATTGGATGAGGTGTACACTGCAGACAAAATGCTTCTTCAGCAGCGAGACTGCAAATTTTGGAAGAAGAAATGCAAAGCAGTAAACATTATTATTATTATTATTATTATTAAATAGATTTCCAATAACCTAACAATGACCACAAGTACTAATTGGGAAATATATACATGCAATATATAAAAGAGAAAAGGCTAAAATAGAAAGGAGAACAGCTGGGTTTCTACAGAGTGCACCTAAGGCAGTAAAACATCTCCCCTAGCTGATTATTGCATTCTCCGAAATATGCCCTGGTCACAAAACCTCCCAAGTTCCCCACCATAATGTCAGTCTTGTAACATTAAACATTTAAGTGACCAGATCAGATCAAAAGCAAGACCGGCAAATGTCCAAAACTGCAACAGAATACCTAAAGTGCAGAGCTGCCCAATGGATGCCTGAAGCTGCAGAGTGACCATCTTTATAATAACCTTCTTCCCCAAAGGGGAAAGATAGACATGGGGTTGTAGCAGGGTGGGGAATCAATAGGAAAATGAGGGGAAGTTTTGTTTTTGTGGGTTGAGTTTTTGTTGTTGAAAAAAACAACCCAGGTTCTAAAGAAACTACATATTTGATGAGGCACACCTCCTTACTACCCAAGAATGTATTATTTTAGGAGTAGCCAGCATGGGTTCCTTCAGTAGCTTTGGACTGTAACTTCCATCAGTGGTAGCCAACAAGGTCAATGGCATAGGAAAATGCCATCTGCAGGGCAATACTTTGCTAGCCCTGCAATGACGGTTTCTTAAAATGGACACTCTGCCTCTGAGTTGGTTTTGACCTAGGGTTCCAACTCAAGGGTGGTGGTTCTCATATCCCCAAGCACCTCATATGAATCTGTGGCTATATTCCTTAGCTTTAGCTATGATTGCTCAGAAGTAGGGGTGCATGAGAAGTTGAGATGCATGAAAAGCATTGAGCTTTTGCAAGCTCTCCATCTGAGCGCTTGCAAAATCATGAGCCTTTTGCTAGCAGCCAGTTCAAGGGCATTTGTCTCCAATTCACCCTTCTCAAGAGCTTACATTTGGGGAAAGTGTCGGTGAAGACAACAGTGGCAGGAGCGAGCATTGCCAGGGCCAATGTGGAGCATCTTTCTCTGCTGGAGGCTGTTTATTAGTCCCAGAAGCCTGGAAGGCCCTTTGAGAAGGCTTTCCCCACTAAGGATTCTGGAAAGTCATTCCACTAGGCACCCATAAGTGGGACAGTTGTCACAATGGCAAGGAGGTGGGCCTGTTCAGTGAGAAGGTCACACTGAAAGCATCTTTCCCAAGGCCTTCCAAATCTGGAGTATAATACTTCTCAGAATGTGCCATTTAACATTTGGCATTTGTGATATTTTGGTTCAGAAGTAGATTTTCATCACATCAAGTTATCCGGTTACTTTCTCCAGGGAGAAAGGCTTGTAACTTGATAGCAGAACATCTACCTTTCTCTATGAAGGTCCCAACTTCAATCCTCAGCATCTCTACATAGGGATAAGAATACCTGTTTGAAACTCTTGGAGAGCCACTCCCAGTCAGTATACATAATACTCAACTCAATAAAACTCAACAACTCAATAAAAATTCAATAAGGCAGCTTTGTATGTTCATACGGTCAAGATAAAGGGACCCCTGACCATTAGGTCCAGTCGTGACTGACTCTGGGGTTGCGGCGCTCATCTCGCTTTACTGGCTGAGGGAGCCAGCGTTTGTCTGCAGACAGCTTCCGGGTCATGTGGCCAGCCTGACTAAGCTGCTTCTGGCGAACCAGAGCAGTGCACGGAAATGCCGTTTACCTTCCCGCCGGAGCGGTACCTATTTATCTACTTGCACTTTGACGTGCTTTTGAACTGCTAGGTTGGCAGGAGCAGGGACCGAGCAACGGGAGCTCACTCTGCCGCAGGGATTCGAACCGCCGACCTTCTGATAGGCAAGTCCTAGGCTCTGTGGTTTAACTCACAGCGCCACCCGCGTCCCTATGCACTAACAATTCCAGAATTCTGCAGTCTTGCAGAGCTGTATATGAGGGCATTTCCAAGCATATAAGCCTCTTAGTTACAGTTTGCAACTTTCAAGAGAAACCCAGTATGCACTTGAAATCTGTAAACATTGTGGGGGGAAATGAGGAATGAGGGACTTCACCTGCTAAAGAGGCACTGCTGGAAGGATGGAAGATGGAGAGACGTTTAATGTAACAACACAGTCTCAACGGCAGAAACCGTAATTACTTGAATGCTAGCACCAGTTGTAATTTGCATCTTGCACCAAGGGTACAAATACATATATAATTGAAACGAAACTTTTACAAACTTGCCAGCACACTCATAGCAGTTATTAAAACCACTTTGCTGCAAAACAGGATCCAGGAGAAAATGATTGATGGCTTCTTCATAATTAAACACATACTAAGCATTCAGTGTCCACCAAGACAATTATTCAAACTTCATAACAACGCATAAAGAGAAAAACCCTCGTTAATGGGCCATGACTATCCACAGACACACCATTATTCAATTTTATCCTTTAATTTTCAACTAAAATGAAGATAGTAAAAAGTTAAAACGTTGAAAGGCCTGCAAGTATCAGATGAGAGCATCCTTGAGGCCCTCTATAGGCTGCCTTCCCATCACAGCAGTAGCTCACAGGGGACATGTGGCTTGTAGGAAGAAGCTGCCACTACTGAGCAGTGAACCACGGGCTCACATCTTTAGTGGTGGGCAGCATGAGGTGCTGGGAGAGGCAGAGGTACATGGCTGCTGACTAGCTAGCTACTGTGAGGACAGACTGCAGAGCTGTATACAATTGTATGGTGTGTACTCAAGCACTCTGCAAAGGAGAAGAGCCATAAGCCAATGGTGGTAGTTTTCCATCTAGAGGGGCCCAACTTCAGCCCTGGGCATCTCCTCCTAGGGCTGGGAGAGACCCCTGTTTGAAATGCTGGAAAGCTGCTGCCCCCCAAATGAGCTAGAGATGGATCAGTGTAAGGCACGTTCTTTTGATCTATGCACTGCCTTGCAATGCTCAAGTCAGCTAGAGTGGCCAGTTTTGCATTGTCAAAAAAGAAGAGTTGCATCCTCCCAAACAAACAAACAAACAAGGACAAAAGAGAACACCAATTTGCCCGAAATTTGCACGGGATAAATTATATGTATAAATGCAAATTTGGAAATAATTGCTATAATTAGAAATATAATACGTCTCATCATAGTGGGGAAGACACCAGCTGGCTTGTGTGCCTGCCCAGTCTGCTGACCTGGTGCTCCTGACTGGAATGGGCAACTCCATGGCTCCTATTCTCCCTTTGTATTGTTTCAAATGCGTAAACCAGACTTGGAGTGGACAGCTATGAAATGGCAGACATCTTCAAATAAAACAGAGGACTGTCTTCTGTAAAGTAAGACATTTGGGCACCCGGGGGGGGGGGATCTCCTCCTCCCTTCATACTGCACCCCCTTGTGAACAGGCAGAGGGCCTTCTCGGCAGTTACACCTACCCTGGGGAACACACTCCTTTAGGAGCAGCCCTGCATAGGAAAGGTGTTAAAATTTGATGTTTTACTGTGGTTTTATAATTTGTTGGAAGCCACCCAGAATGGCTGGGGCAACCCAGTCAGATGGGCAGCATATAAATATTGTTGTTGTTGCTGGTCCTCTAATCTTTTTTTTTAAAAAAAAAAGATGCCTGGTTTCTATAGTCTGTTTTAGCTTTTACAAACAATATATCATTCCTATGTTTAGAAACTGCCTTTGGGCTACATCTGAAGGCAGCCCTATTTAGGGAAGCTTTTAATGTTTAAGAGACTACTGTATTTTAATACTGTGGTACCTCGGGTTAAGTACTTAATTTGTTCCGGAGGTCCGTTCTTAACCTGAAACTGTTCTTAACCTGAAGCACCACTTTAGCTAATGGGGCCTCCTGCTGCCGCCACACTGCTGGAGCACGATTTCTGTTCTCATCCTGAAGCAAAGTTCTTAACCTGAAGCACTATTTCTGGGTTAGCGGAGTCTTTAACCTGAAGCGTATGTAACCTGAAGCATATGTAACCTGAGGTACCACTGTACTTTGTTGGAAGCCACCCAGAGTGGCTGGGGAAACCCAGCCAGATGGGTGAGGTATAAATAATAAATTATTATTATTATTATTATTATTATTATTATTATTACCATCTACTTGCAGCTACTGAATGAAGACTGCCCCGTCTCTTAAAGATACGCACCTAGTCTGTAATATAAGCTCCCCTCTCCTCTCTAGGTGTGGTTTCCTCCACAGTGCAAAGAGAACTAATTGGAACATTAATCTTGCCTGTGTACTGGCAAGTCATAGAATCCTAGAATTGTTGAGTCGAAGGGACCCTGAGGGCCATCTAATCTAACCCCCGGCAGTGCGGGAGTCTCGACAAAATCATCCCATCTGCTATCCTGAGTTGCTGATTTGTTGTAAATATCAGTTTTCCTGCTGCTTCCTGGCATTAGTCTTACAATCCCACGTTTTATTGCTGTAAACCACTTCGATCTATATATTTCTAATGACATAGCGGTATATATATATTTTTTATTAAAAATGATAAAATAGGGTAGACTCGTTGCAAGGTTTCCCCATATGGCAAGCACCCTTCTCAAACCCATGGGATGCTACAGACAAGATCTACATAGCTGGTAAAGGTCTAGTGAAGCTCAGTCGCTGTATGAAGAATGATAGGAAGGCTCTATGGCTGCCTGGAAAATATAACATATAGACATTTCCGCCTATAGGTTCAGATTATACATAAGACTACAGGTGCCAACCTCTAAGAAGTTACTATAGGGCTGCCATATGTCCAGAATTTCTTGGATATAGCTGGAATACGGCAGTCGAAAACAGAGTCCGGACAAAATTAGCTGAAACGTCCAGGAACACCCGGATGCATGACAACCCATGTCGGAAGTCTATATTTTGGCAAACTTCCTTAAAAATAGCTCCAAACTTCATTTTTTCAGATTTTGAAAAAAGAAAAGCAATGTGTCCAGATTTCCATTTTTTAAAAAATATGGCAACCCTTAGTTACTATGATTTCTTACAGATTTATCCAGATTTATACCCAATTGATTCAGTTTCTTACATGCCTTGGATTGGTGTCTTTTCAGCTGATAGATCTTTAAGAACTGGTACATTGCTGAGCTGAAATGGTCTGCCCACCTTGTGTGACAGGTAGGGGTGTGAGAGAACTTTGATTCACTTTGCATTTAAGGCTGAACTTACCTAATTTGCATGTTCTGAAACAATATCAAAGGATAATTGTGCTTCGATTTGCATATTCTTTCAGGAAGTGCAAATTAGGGGGTTTCTGAAATCTGAACTGAAGCAAATTCCAAACGCCCCCATCCCATATATATATATTCATTTATATTAGGAGGGAACAGAGAATGTGTAAAAAATGCTGACGCTTAATAGTTAAAGAGATTCTATTATATACTCTGCAAAACAGCAGAACTGAATCGTTCTGGAAATAGTTATGGAGAGGTAATAAATTGGTTTAATTTGCCTCTGGGACAAAACCCAATTTTTTAAATAGCGAACGAATCACAATATAGACATCACTTCAAATCATAAAACAGCCAGTGCACCAAGTACAATGCCTATGCCATGTACAGTTTGCAGTAAGTGGGAACTGTGTGACTAACTGCTCCAGCCTCTGTGGGTTTTTCATAGGCTTTGGATTAGCCGCATGATCTTATCTTAGCACATCCAGGGGCTGATTACTGCTTCAAAGGAAAATAAATTTGTCAATGAAGTTGATGCAGTCTGTAACTGGGCGCGATGCTGCGGACCCCTCCACAAAGAGCTCCTGAAAATAGACAGGCTGCGGCCTCCAATTTTGCACTCCAAGGTTGACATTAGGGAAATAAAGGCCCCTTAGTAGGTTATATAAAATTGCCTGTTATTTCTTGGCTGGCCTCAGAGTGCTCGCGATTATCATAAGCAGAGCTGCAACAAAGCAGAGCTGTAGTTTCAACTTTTCATGGATTTCTATGGAGCGCTTGAAAGAGACCCCCTTATTGTGCATTTATTTCCGTAACCAATAGGAACCAAGCTTCTTTTAAAAAAATCTTGCTTTTGCTGCCCAAACACTGTAGTTTGCAACAATATTCCATATTGGTCCAGGCGGGATGCTTCCATTTCTCTGGAACTGCCATCCGTTGTTCATTTGATTATTATAGAGAATGCAGATTATGTTGCTACCCTGTTTAAATACATAATTTGGGACTACTTTTCTGATTTGTTGTGGCATTGCAGTACTTGCCTTTTCTGCATAGATTAGCAAAGTCTTATTGATTCAGTTGAACTTCTGCTATTGCTCCAGTGCTGATAACCAATATTTCAACAGCCACACTTCATGGTGTGGCTATTATTATTATTATTATTATTATTATTATTATTATCAGACCATCCCTCTTGAGAATCATGGTAGGATTAACTCTGCTGTTATAACAGTAGCACTGATCACTCACTTCAGACATATTGGCCCAGTTTGCATTTAGGGTTGCCATAAGAACTCAACAACTTTTCTGTCCGGATTTTCATTGTTTGAATTATTGCAACCCTACATTAGATTAGACCATTGTTAAAAACTAACTTAAAAGCAGCAGTCACATCCCCCCATCTTGATTTTCTCTTGCCTTTCACAATATACTGGTACCTTGGTTTATGAAAGTCCTGTTTACAAACTACAGTATTTGGTTTACGAACTCCGCAAAGTCAGAAGTAGTGTTCCGGTTTGCGAACTTTACGTCGGTCTATGAACAGAAGCCGAACAGTGGAAGGGCACCGGCAGTGGGAGGCCTCATTAGGGAAAGTGCACCTTGGTTTAAGAACACATTTGGTTTAAGAATAGACTTCAGGAATGGAATAAGTTCATAAACCGAGATACCACTGTACTTTTAAATTTCACTTTTGCACTCTAATACCTGGTGGTTATAACTTCTTGTAAGGGCTCGTCCACTATTTTTTTTTGTCCCATGCCTAAAAAGCATGGGTCCAAATGGTTTTCTGCTTGACCTATGCTTTCCAGGCAGTGGCCGGAGCAGTTCCCCCCCTTCCCCAATCTTTTCTCAGTGAAAACCCTCTCTGTAGTGCTAAATCGGAGCAAATGTCAATCCAGAGGAAACCCAAGTTGCCATTAGCTCCCATTGAGCACTAAAGAGTGGTTTTCCTCAGGGGAAAGCAGTGGGACAACAGGAAGTATGGATAAACTCTAAGTGCAGGTATGTTTCTATGTTTTTAAAAGAGCCTTATTCAGAAATAGTGCTCAGGTATTGAAAGAACATGGGAGCAGGGCCACAATGACCAGGTCTTCCACTGACATCCTGGCTTGCACAGCAGCCTGGCAACTGCATGTTCATAATGAACCTCTACAGCAGGGATGGGGAACCTTTTTGTCCTCCAGATGTTGCTGAAATACAATTCTTATCATCCATGGCCATTGGTCATGATTACCAGGGCTGAATATTAAGGAAGCTCTTGCACATTTAGCTGTATGTGTGAAAGCATACAGATGATGGGTTACTTATGTTGCACAGGATTTCAGTCATTCGTGTGAAGGTTTTCGTACTGCAGATGCTCATGATGGCAGAGAGTCATCCCCCGTGAGCTCTCCCTTCCACCTGGACCAAGCAAAATCACCTTCCTTTTCCATCAGCCAATGTGGGGGCATGTGACGGAAATGAAAGTGGTTTGGAATAGGTGTAAGTCTCTCATTGTTTCATCCTGCCCCCACCATGCCCCCAGAACACCAGTTGTTTGGGAACTTAAGCATGTGTAAATTTCATAAATTTAAGATCTGCCATCTCAGTCCTGACTAAACCAAGATTAAGGAGTTATGCCAGTGTAATCCCAGTTCAGATGGGACAGCCCAAGATCTGCCTGATCCAAACTTTCTGTTCCTCAGGGATCTTGGGTTTGGATGGCGCTATACATCAGTTTGGGACCTAAACAGACCTGTGTCCCAATAGCACTTTTGAAAAGTTAGCTTCTGAGCTGTATGATTTCACTCTTTAAGCATTCCTACTATCCACTCTGAAAAACCATCTACCTCACAACAAGATAAATGCTAGCTTTGCTCAGAAGGAATTTTGTTTTGGAACAAGGAAGAGGATAATTTGTCCTACACGGAGGCTCTTACTCTCCTGTCAAGGGACTTTTGCCTTCCTAGCACCAGGCCCCAAAGAGTCTGCAAGTTTTAGATTAAAGTAGTAATTATTGGCTTGTGGATATGACAGAATAGACCTGCGGCTTATTGAAGGATGTTCTGGGCTATCAACAAGGTTTCTAAGGAACTCATTTGCATTCAGCTCCTCAGGCTAAGCTTAATGATTTTATTTTTCATAGCGTGTGTAGGTCTCCTTTGAAATGCCAGTACAGTGGGGAATTCTGTTTTAAAAGTTTACTTTCTTTTGTTCTGAATTTTAGTAGGTTCATGCTTATGCATAGCATTGGCACCCTGGATATATTCTATTTAAAAAAGGTTATAAAGGATGCTCATAAGGGTCAGTAATCAGAGGAAGACTGTCCGTATATTGTGCTAAGCATGGTAATGACTTAAAGAATCCCCATAGAAGAACAGACTTTTTGAGTGGGATAGAACCTTGGTAGAGGTCATCTAGGGTAAGCCAGTACAAGATCTGCAATGCAAGATGCATAATAAATAATAAAATAATAATAAAATAAATTAATAATAATAATAATAATAATAATAATAATAAAAACTTATTATTTATACCCCGCCCATCTGTCTGGGTTTTCCCAGCCACTCTGGGCAGCTCCCAACAGAATATTAAAAACACAATAAAACATCAAACATTTAAAAAATACCTATACAGGGCTGCCTTCAGATGTCTTCTAAAAGTCAGATACAGTGGACGCTTGGGTTGCAAATGTGATCTGTGCAGGAGGCACGATCGCAACCCGCAGCACTGCGTCTGCGCACACGCGGGTTGCAATTCAGCGCTTCTGCACATGCGTGAACTTTTGCGCATGCTTCTGCGCATGCGTGAGCGCCGATACCCGGAAGTAACCTGTTCTGGTATTTCTGGGTTTTGGCGTGTCCGTAACCCGAAAACACGCAACCTGAAGCGTCTGTAACCCGAGGTATGACTGTAGTTGTTTGTTTCCTTGACATCTAATAGGAGGCCGTTCCACAGGGTGGGTGCCACTACTGAGAGGGCTTATTCCTGGTTCCCTGTAACCTCACTTCTCGCAGGGAGTGAATTGCCAGAAGGCCCTTGGCACTGGAACTCAGTGTCCGGGTTGAAGGATGTGGGTGGAGACGCTCCTTTAGATATACTGGGCTGAGGCCGTTTAGGACTTTAAAGGTCAGCACCAATACTTTGAATTGTGCTTGGAAACATACTGGGAGCCAATGTAGGTCTTTCAGGACTGGTGTTATATGGTCTTGGCATGCCTAGCAGATGCTCCAGCCTCTGGTTAAATACATCCAGTCTTGGAGCACACACCAGCTCCTAAGGAAGTCTAGTCCTCAGTCAAACAGCTCTTTCTGCAAAGAGATGAAAATATGCAGAACTGAACTGAAGTTTGGGAAAATAAGAAACAGAGAAATCTAACCTCCCCGCCCCCACTATTCACATACAGAATGCTGGTGATGGGGCAGTACTGTTCACTACACCCAAAGTTTGTAGGTTAGTTTAGGAGGTGGCAGAGCAGACAGCACATGGCACACACAACTGTGGCCTCCACAACCCCCTAACCCAGGCATCCCCAAACTCGGCCCTCCAGCTGTTTTGGGACTACACTTCCCACCATCCCTGACCACTGGTCCTCTTAGCTAGGGATGATGGGAGTTGTAGTCACAAAACATCTGGAGGGCTGAGTTTGGGGATGCCTGCCCTAACCCCTAGGACCAACCGCCTGAGGCGGCTACCTAACTCTGCCCAGTGCTGCAGCTGGCCCTGTTGAAATGGCTGGGAGGACTATTTACTTCCTCTTTGGTGTACTGGCGGAACTCCTGAGTTTACAACCCTTCCGTGCAGCTTTGCTGCGAGAAGCAACCTTGACTGCTGGCCGCAATAAATTAAAGGTGAAAGCGATCAGTCTGTGCTATGGTGGCTCTCTGTTGTTATTAATGCGCCCCCAAAGACCGTCAAGTAACAGACTCATCACCTTGTGTTTTCTGTCAAGGCAGAAATCTCCTTCCTGACATCCATCTTCAGTGGTTTACATCAAGGTTTGTAGCCCTATGATAAAATCAATGCAGTGGCTCAGATAGCATAGCATGGGGGGAAATGGGCCATAATAAAGTACACTAGATTCATGAATGGTCGAGCCATTCAGCATATACCAACATTGCTCAGTGTGGGAACTCCAGCCATACATTTTGAGGTACATGGCAGAAATGGTCAAGTAGTGCCTGGAGACACAAGTAGTGTCTAGTTTCTAGTAACAGCTACAAGTACACTGAATGATTGCCCATTTTTATTTGAGAGCAAAAGTAGTATTTTTGTTCCCCTTAACTATTTTGCCCTAAATACTTTATGTTCACTTTATGAGTCTGTTTACTGCCACTGTTCTCCCATCTGCTCAGCTTCCCAACTCCTCCCTCCCTCCCTCCCTCTCTCTCTCTCTCTCTCTCTGCCATTTCCACCCCAGCAACAGTCATTTGGGAAATCCCAGCCAATCAGAAGTCACATAGTGATGTAATGATGAAATTACAAAATTTAACAAATGATGTTTGAATGTATAAAAAGCCACTGAGTGTGAAGAGGTAAGTCATTAAGAACCAAAGCCTTCAAATAGGTCAACAGTTTTGGCCTCCTTTCCCAACAATGCCTAATAAACAAGACTTAACAAACACACGAAAGCTTATACCTAGAACAAACTTAGTTGGTCTCTAAGGTGCTACTGGACAATTTTTATTTATTTTTATTTATTTCGACTGTGTCAGACCAACATGGCTACCTACCTGAATCAAGAAACAACACTTATGAGCACTATTGGAACTTATTATCTAATAATATAATTGTTATTTAATCCTCTTGTAGCGATACAACTGCTGTAGCATCCGCTTCAACTGATGCTGCAAGTGTGCATCAGACAAGCAAAGCTGGCCGATTGGCCAGCCTAAATGTTTTTGTTCAGGCTGGCACTCCAGAAACACACACACTGTTACTCAGGTCTGTCTTAAGCATATGCGGCGCTGGGGTGCCCAGTCCCATGCACGCAGGAGGGCGGAGCCGGCCGGCCACCTCAGCGTCTCATTGGCTTGGTTGCCCCTGAACTCATGGCGCAGAGCCACCTGCAACAGAAGAGCCCACTGCAGCGCTCTTGTTGTGATGCATCCAAGGGAACGGGGGCAACTGGCAGGCCCCCAGCTGGCTCAGGCCACCGGCCGGTGGCCGGTCAAACTCCGGTCCTTGGTTCTGCATCAATCTGCAACTCAGATCTTCAGAAGCTGAGCACGCAAGCCAGCAGAGAAAACAAACTATTCGCGACAGAGGGGCAGACAGAGGTATATGTAAAGCATATTTACAAGCTGTTTATTCAGCATAGATCAGGACAAAGAAAACATGTCTGCTCTCCTTCATGTCCAAGAACAAGAAGCATAAGCAAAAGCTATACACAAACGGAAGTTCCCAGCAAGCTGTGCTGTGCTGAAATGTAAACAGGCATGTGACACACCACAATCATGCCCTGTTCCTTTTAAGGTGGAACGGAATATTCTAACAGCTCTGACTGATGGGCAGGCTCTTCCCTGGACTCAACTCTCGGGCCCCGGACTCTCGGCCTGGTGCCCTTGAGAGCCCAGCGCCTGGGTGCCCCGCAACCCTAGCGCCTATGGGTAAGACGGTCCTGCCACTACTAATTATCTAGTAAGGAAAAAGTTTAGGCCCATCTACTGATTGGAGATGATACATAATTTTAGAACAGGTACTGCCTCTTGTGTGAAAGTACAAGGGCAATGACTCTTCCAAGATGGTGCCCAACTCTAGCAGTTATATTACAAACAATATACATGTTTTAAAAACAATGTTGCCCAAAGGCATATCTTCTTAGTCAACAAAAAGGCCTTTAACTACTTCATCTAAATTAACTGATTAAAGGTTGTACCCCTACACTATTATATATATATATTAAGCAGAATAGAATAAAGACCTTTCCTTTGGCTTGTAGAGTCATAGCTTGGATCTCAAACGCCTTTGCTCCTGAGCAAATTGGCTCCTGAATGAGCAAAACCCAGAAGTGAGTGTTCTGGTTTTTGAACGATTTTTGGAAGCTGAACGTTCAGTGTGGCTTCCGCAGCTTCTGATTGACTGCAGGAGCTCCCTGCAGTCCATCAGAAGCTGCGCTTTGGTTTCCGAATGTTTTGGAAGTTGAACGAACTTCTGGAATGGATTCTGTTTGACTTCCAAGGTATGACTGTATGTATCCTTCTATTGTTGAACTATAGAACTAGGGTTTTCACTTACATATTAGCAAAAAGGTGGAAATGCATTACCAAAACAAGAGGTCAAAACTGATTTACACAAAATGTGCACCTGCTGATTTTGATGCAGATTTTGAAAAACTACTGTAATTTAAATGGAAATATAATCCATCTCATCACAGTGGGACAGACTGTGACCTGTCTGCCTCCTCATTCTGCTGCCTTGGTGCTAAGTATTGATGGGCAGTTATAAGAGCTCTACTTTTCCTCCTGGACGTAGGCTAGTCAACTCTTTAAAGAGAGGATGGCTTCATATAGAGGGCCATCCTCTGTAAAGTAGGACACATGGACTCCCAATAAACATTTTCACAAATACTTCAAACATAAGAGATTGGAAACCTCCAACTATGTTAGAAAGTCGATTTCAGCTTGGCAGGTAGAGGATGGTAAATTTTTATTCATGTAACTAGATACTTATTGACCCATGTGTGTCATTGGGAAAGTGCTCACATTTGTTATCTAGTCGAGGAAGGGAAAACATACTGTGGTATTTAGTTAACCAACAACAGACAGTGAATCACTGATTTGGACTATTGAACGGTTCACTGAGAGCTCTCCAATGACGTGTAAACAACCAGGAGGCCTACCCATCTTATTGAAAAGCTGGGTTTGTTTTATCCAATTAAAAAAGAAGAAAGGAAACAATTGGAGGGAAATGTTTTGGTTTCTTTCAAGCTTTCCCTCAAGAAGGGAGGCAGGGTTATTCTTTGAACAAAATCCTTGTGCATAGCAGTTCAGCCAGCTATGCAGTTGTGAAATTGCTTTTAAATTAGAATTGGTGTACAATCTGAGTTTACCAACCTGGGTTGTCAGTTGTCCCATATTTGAGACATGCTTTCACAAAAGCCCTCTTCAGGTCTTCAGCATGAAGGCAAGGACGGGCAAGTGGGAACACAAAGTGTGAGCCTATCCCTTCAAAGATGGTGTCACGGTCTGGTCTATGGGCAATCAAAGTCCCGGCTGAGGACGTCGGGACCGGGGGCAAGACGGTGGGGTGGGAGCAGGAACGAGAGTCCAGAAACCAGGGATCTGAGGGTCAGGAAGCAGGGAGTCATGAATTCAAGGATCCGAGGGTAGAGAAGAAAGGAGTCATGAAGTCAAGGGTCCGAGGGTCAAGAAGCGACGAGTCAAGAAGCCGAGGTCTGAGGATCAGGAAGCAAGAAGCCAAAAGCAGCAAGGCAGGAAATGTGTTGCTGTGGCAAAGAGCTGAAGGGAAATGCTGACCTTATATCCCTTCCTGGCTCTTGCCACCAGGTGCAGTGAGTTACCAAGCGGCCTCACCTGTGTGGCCACGCCTTGCCTCTCCAGTACAAACTTAGGAAGGCCCCAGTCCTGCAAAGCCCTACTGGTCACAGGGCTTGGCTCCTGCACATACTCCTGACAGATGGTGTCCATTCTAAGCACACTCCCTGACAATGCATGGTTGACATTAAGAAAATAAGAAGAGCACTGCTCTATCAGGGCAATGACCCACCTAGTCCAGCATCCTGTTCTCACAGAGCACAAGATTTGCTTTGTGTATTTAATAATATTAATAAATTAATAAATTAATAAATATCCTGCCTTTCCCCCATAACTGAATGCTCATTTCTGTAAATAACAAGGCAGTATATTCTGTTGTTGTTGTTATATAATACACATAGCGAAACACAGCTATCCCTTTAAAGTTGAACTTCTCTGAATTTTGTAATGTAGTTCTCCAGTCAAATAATGTGAAGAAAATGCATATACTAGGGTAAAGGTGTGCATACAAATGCATATATGAGAGTCACCCTTCCCTAATTCAAGCAATGTCAATTTGCAAGGTCACTTATCATAAATTAAAGCTAGAAGTTAAAAATGAACTTGTTTCTTTCATTTATTATCACATTTGTATCCTGGTGTTTCCCCATGAAACTCAAAGGTATATTCATGCTTCTCCCTATTTTATTCTCGCAACAACCCTGTGAGGTAGGTTAGGCTGAGAAACTGTGACTGGCCTAAGGTCACCAAGAGAGTTTCATGATGGAGTGAGGATTTAAACCCTGGTCTCCCAGTTCCTAGTCCAACTACATCACATTGTACTTAAATTGTGTGTGTGTGAACTTAAATTGAGCTTGGTTTATATCAGTTTCTTGCCTCTGTTGGTCTTACTTTGATTCCATGTGCATAGCCAAGGCATCCTTTTTGGGAGCAAACATCACTGAACATAGGGGGACTACTTAGTAAATAAAATGGAGGCTGCACCTGTAGAATTTAGCACTCTGTTTATCCTGGGAATCCTATTAAACAAACACCGAAATCCAAATACTCTATGTAAACATTGTATTTTGTAATCATGCTAATAGGTGTCGATAATTAGTGCTGATTTACATGCAAATGCAATGTACAAAGATGCAGTTGAATGTTCTTAGGGGGGAAAGAGCTAAAATTAGAATGTAATCATTCCTCTTGGTGAATGGGAGATATTCCTGTAAGGTGCCACAAATTACCATTTTGAATAAATAAATGAGGCCCTGCAACAAAATGTTGTTGGAGGGGGGGCACCTGTCTACAGCGGGGAAGCCCACTTCTTACTAGAAAAGAGGGCACTTGGAAGGCATAGATCAACATTTGCCTGTAGGCAAAGTCTTTTTCAGAGATGTGACTGAGTACTTGGCGAACAAGTAAAGGTAAAGGTAAAGGTAAAGGGACCCCTGACCATTAGGTCCAGTCGTGGCCGACTCTGGGGTTGTGGCGCTCATCTCGCTTTATTGGCTGAGGGAGCCGGCGTACAGCTTCCAGGTCATGTGGCCGGCATGACTAAGCTGCTTCTGGCGAACCAGAGCAGCGCACGGAAACGCCGTTTACCTTCCTGCCGGAGTGGTACCTATTTATCTACTTGCACTTTGACGTGCTTTTGAACTGCTAGGTTGGCAGGAGCAGGGACCGAGCAATGGGAGCTCACCCCATCGCGGGGATTCGAACCGCCAACCTTCTGATCGGCAAGCCCTAGGCTCTGTGGTTTAACCCACAGCGCCACCCGCGTCCCTTGGCGAACAAGTACTTAGGCTCAATTGCTAGCAGCGGAAAGCTCAATCTTGATCTATGGCAAGGTGCCAAAGACCCAAAACATTGGCAAGAGATGTCTGGGGACACCACTTGATTGACAGTGGGGAAACTTCTTGGGCCAAATTGGAACTCCAAATGGACAATGTTTGGCCCACAGGCTTGATGTTTAGAGTCTTTAGAGTCACAGAGCTGACCTGACTCCATCTGAGAAGAGATTTGAAGGCACAGAGCAGGCCACCTGATGAGATGTGTGCTTTCAGAGGCACCCTTCCTCAGCTGGAAGAACTTTGACGGGTGTAACCATGCATAGGGGAGGTGGGGGAAAGGACATGAGGTTGGGACAGGCTGGTTGGACACTGCTCACATGCACTGTATAAACCCTGTAGTTCATGTATTTTGGGGGGCAGTAGGGATAGTTTTTTGACCCTCTTTTCTTTTTTTGAGAGTCACGTGCGTCTGCAGACCTTAAAGTTCCCAGGTGCTGCTGACACCTCCTTCCTGTGCATGGGTGCTGCCATTTTGGCTACAGAAACAACAGCATTCACCCCCATAAAGATGGGAAATGAAAGGAATTATTACAGTGGTTTGTCAATAGCAGGACTGATAATTTATTCAGTTTCATGTATACCTCCTTATTCTTTGTCAATGAGGGCACATAGCAATATACAGAAATGAAATGCACATGAAACAATTGGAAAAATGTATACAGAATGCTGACAATGGCAAAGCTCTCATGCCTTATTCCCTGGCCTGTTCATTTTAATTGACACGTCTCTCACTTCTCTTGCTTGAAACAGAAGCCATGTTGCAGCGTCATGTATCAGGACGGTTAGGCAGGTGCCAGTAAGTTCATTTAACGCTAAGTTCTGGTGGGATATTTTGGGGTGGCGGCAGTCATATGACAATTACAAGCAGCGAACCATTAAAAAAAGTCCCGCCTCTGAACTTATTGGTGACAAAGGTTTTTGTTGCTTTTAAGAGCTCAATTTGTATAATTGTCCAATAACTTATGGTCACTTTGGAAAGCACTGTGCAAGGCGGCACTTTGAAATAGGTTTCTGAGGACCTTGAAAGCGCCTTTCAAAGCGCTATATTATAGAGCACTTTGCATCAGGCTTTGCAGGCACTGGTTGGTGGTACCTGCAAACTCCCTTTTGTCTGAAGCAGGGTTCTACCTGCTCCACTCCCCATGCCTTATATGGTGTCAGGTGTAGGTTAGGTGGGTGTGGCTCAGTCAAAAGTGCCGTGTTGGCTAAGTGGGGGGATGCCTGGCAAGCCTCCGCTAGGGGTTCCCCAGCAGAATGAAAACATCATTTGTTTTGCCCCTGTTAATTTGTTTGCAGACTCCACCGAAACAAAGGCAAGAGGAACATTTGAAAAGGAGGCCTGTTGGGTGGGGACTTTTGCTTATCCAGTCTTCAAGGCTCAACTTAGTGCAGCAGAGTTTGCTGAAACTTGGATCATCTCTTGGTGATGTAGAATGATCGCTGCAAGGGGTCCAACAATCTGCTCTAAAGAGAATGGTGAAAAAGACACAATTACTGGGCAAACTGTTACCAGGCCAGCATATAAGAATAAAACAAAAGACTTATTGGCCAGCTTTCAATGCTTAGCTCCCCACCCCCACTCAGTAATAAAATTTGCTGAAACCCTCAATGGCAAGTTTGTCTGCATGGGTTTCTAATTCCTGTCTTGCTCCTTTAAGCTGATGAGAAGTGAGATTTCCCCGTTAGGTTCTGCTAAAAATACCCCAAAATGGGTATTATAGTCTTTATTATATGTACTGTTATACATATAATATTATGCTCTGCGACATAAACTCAGAGCATGGGATGTGTTCTCAGGTTCTACACTATTGCTATTTTGGAGTGGGATGCAAGCACATACCAGGAAATTCTAATTGCACAATTACAGCTGATGGGGTGGTCTTGTGCAACAAAACTGCTTCCTCAAAAGACTGGACTTTTTGTGATAACAGATGTGGTGGTAAAATGTCCTGGAGAGTGTGGGATAGCAGTTGCTCTGATGCAAAGCCATCTCACCTCCATGCAAACAAAATAGAACAAATGTTTATTCAGGCGAGAATGTTGCTTAATCTCCCGGCACACAAATGAGAATGAAGGCAGAATATATAGGTCCTCTGGAAGCACCCTTAAACTGTTGCTGATTCTTAGGGTTAGCATTAGAAACACAGATAAATATGGGGGTGCAAAATATCTAGACCTTTAAATATAAGGCTGTCAACTAACAGCTCAAAATTTATAGGAAAGAAGCATCCAGCATACAACTTCTAAAAGTGTGCTCATATATTTTCTCCCTTGCGTGGTCAAATCTAATAACTTATATCTCTTGGGATGTTTACCTGATGGAATAATGAATGTAGAAAAGAAATAATTAGAAAATGAGACACAGGTAGCAGGACTAATAATTTAAAACAACACCCCTTTGATGCAATGTACAGTGGCAGGGAGGAGAAAGCTATTTTAAAAAGGAAGAAGAATTCCTGCAGAATGGAATAATGAGATGCCCCAAGTAAGAAGGTCATCCTCATTAAGAAGACCATGGGAAATTTTTTGCTGGAGGGGAAGACAATGGTAGCTAAGATATGTAAGGCACAGCTTTTAAATGACAGCTAATGCATCCTGCACTGATCAGATAGTTAATTAATGTTTCAGCCATTCTCAGAATTCCAAACCTTTGAAATTCTGGAAGACAATATAGTTTAACCCATTGGTGGGCTGAAAATACAGCCTTGTAAAAGGACACTGACACCCACACATGCACTATAGTGGCCCTAAAGCAGCTAGTACAGTGGTACCTCAGGTTACAGGCGCTTCAGGTTACAGATGCTTCAGATTACGGACTCCGCTAACTCAGAAATAGTACCTCGGGTTAAGAACTTTGCTTCAGGATGAGTACAGAAATCGTGCAGCAATGGCACAGCGGCATCGGGAGGCCCTATTAGCTAAAGTGGTGCTTCAGGTTAAGAACAGTTTCAGGTTAAGAATGGACCTCCAGAACGAATTAAGTTCTTAACCTGAGGTACCACTGTAATTTATACAGACACCTATTTTCCTTTATTGAATCAGGTTACAGTACACTGGCTCATATATTTCCTTTCAGTAGCAGAACTGAGCCCACATTCCTTTTTCATACAAAAATCCACCTCTGGGTTTACCGTGGGCATTCTTTACGTAAGAAAATAAGAAGAGCCCATCTGCTGGATTAGTCCAGTAGCTTGTCTAGTCCAGCCTCCTGTCCTCACAGTGGTCAACCAGATGCCATGAGAAGCCCCAAAGCAGGAACTGCCTGCAACAACACCCGCCCCACTTGTTACCCCCCAGCAAATAACATCCACAGGCTTACTGCCTCTAGCAGTGGAGGGAGAACTTAGCTTTTCTTTGTTTCAGCCACCCGATTTCGGGAGGGGAACCTTTTTGTTGCTAAATAATTTGGAGCCAGAGAACCGTGTTCTCTTTCTCATTTTGTCTGTCTTGGTTATCTTACTGTACCCTGTTTTGATAACTTCTGGCTGCGACGTGGCTTAGAAGTCTGAAATATAAAGTAAAATAATAAAAGAAGTCTCCTGAAAATCGCTCTGATCTTCTGCCTGCCTTAAACATTTCAAATATCCAGCAAGCGTTAAATAAAGTAAAGGAAAGAAGCTGGTTTATTAATGAAAATGAACCAAAGAAGAATAGGGAGTTAAGCAATGTCCGTTTGCAAAGTGCGTTGTATATATGCCATTACCTCTGTTATCAGGAAACGCCTGCTCTTTCCCTGGTGGGTTTCAAAGCAGAGTCTGAAATAACACATGCTGTTCATGAACACTGTTAAGGATCTGGAAGTGGTAGCTATTGACATATTATTTTTTTTTTAATAAAAATTTAAAACCAAAGAAGCATCTGGCAGTGATTACATATGCCTTGTTACCTTACATATGACTTGTTACTGTTGGATTTCCTATGTGGTTCTGCCTTTGAAAAGCTTACAGAAGTGGTCCAGAATGGGACTGCCAAGCAACATGGAACACACCTCTCCAATTTTGGGAGCATGGGGGTGTGGGTAAAAAAGCTGGGGGACAAAACCCACCACCAAATTTCAGGGGCAGTGGCAACATTTGGAGGAGGATAAAGCTTACTGCTACTACTTGAGTATCTCTAAATGGCTGCTGGATGGAAGCTGCCTATCCTCCTTTCTCCGTAATGATGCTATGACATTAAATATAATTGCTTTAGAAGAGCAGGGTGGGAATCTGGACAAGGAAAGCACAAGAGGGGAGTGCTTTCTTCATGACATCATAGGATTTAAGTGTGGCCACTTCATGGATTACTGCTTTGTCGTGGCAAAGGAGCTTGAATAACTCCAAGAAACTGTGAGCTACGCCGTGCAGGGCTGCCCAAGACGGACAGGTTATAGCCGAGAGTTTAGACCAAATATGATCCACCTGGAGAAGGAACTGGCAAACCACTCCAGTATTTTGCCAAGAAAACTCCATGGACATAAAAAAGGAGAAGCTTTGAGAAGAAAGTGTGAGTTTCCGGGACTTCCGGGTTGGCGCCATCGATAATGGAAGAAGATTGGAAGAAGTTCAAAGATTATCTACAGAAATATTGTAAAATCAATGAATGTTAGAACGATGTTGGATAGAAATTAAGTGGTTTCCAGCTGTAATGCTTTAAGGGAATATGAAAAATGGGTTGTTAAGAGATAAAAATCTAAAGTTACTATTTTAAGACTAAAGATTAGGATAAACAAAGAGGGTAAGGATTTGCTGAACCAACAAACTGAACTGGAATACAAAAAAGGGAGGTATGAGGAGGTCCAGGAAACAAGCTAAGGAAAAATAAGCAATAGAAAATCTGAGTGTTTTTAATCATTTTTATTTTGTATTTCTTTTTCATTTTTTATTGTAATATTTTAAAAATCCTAATAAATATCTTATTAAAAAAAAAAAAGAAAGTGTGAGTTTCCAAGGCATGCTCTGGTTCATGGGGTCACGGAGAGTTGAACATGACTAAGACGACTAAACAACAAATTCTGCAATAAATGCTCATATGGGCCATTGGAGGTATACAGTAAATGTTTTCAGAAAAGGTATGTGGGGCCACAGAATGATGTTTTGAGGTCTGACATCAGGATGGCATTTATTTTCAGCACTTCCTAATTGACTGTAGGACATTCATTCTAACATATTAAATTTAACTTCAGAAATAAAACACACAATTTTTGGGAAATCTTGATACATACCTGCTTTGGAAATGGATGGGTGTACACAATGCCTTCAGCACTAAGACTTGCTTTTCGTCTCGCCACGGGAACTATCAAAATAAGAAAAGGCTTGCAACTTTTAGCGTCAGGCTGGTTTGGAGCTATTTGGTACTGATATATTTGTCTTACAGCAGGCAATCCAATTAAGATAAGAGTCTAGCATACACAAGGTTTAAAGCCTTACATAATATGGGCCTCGTCTACTTGAAGGAAGGCTTCCTCCCATATATCATTTCCTATGAAAAGAGATCTGCTGAAGGTGCCCTCTTCTGAGCACCTCTGCTGTCAAAAGAACAGCCCCAAGGCTACCTTAGTTGTGGTACCCTAGTTGTTGAGCTCTTTGCCATGAAAGGGACACCTGAATGCCAGCTTTGTTAGAGGGTGGTTCACAGGGACATTTGCATTAGACCCCAGACCTGATGCCTGTTCTCCTCCCCTTTTTATTTTTAATTAACAAATGACACCATATCATTCCAAGAGTGCATTGTGGGAGGGAAGAGCTCAATTAATTTGCAATGATGGGTAAACGAATGAGAGAAAGAGAAGGAAGAAGATGTCCAATCACCTTTCCTGGTATGCCCCCACAACCTGAAGTTTACTAAGGTTATGTACCACACTTTATCAAACTTTACCCATCTCAAATTTGGCAAAATGGAGGTGGGTGGAAAATCTTTGGATCAGCGCTCAAACAAACAAACTGCTTTCTTGTGATGGTAGTCACCAGAAAAGTGAGTACCAGCACCACATCTATTTTTTTTTAACCAAAAAAATACTATTCAGTAGATGCCTATTCAGGAGGCACCTTGTAGACTGGCTGTAGGCGTGATTTATGAGGTAAAGGTATTGGAACTTACCATCTGGATGGTGAATAATGGTGATTTTGTCTGTTAGGAAGAAAAGTAAGCCAAAATGTGGTTACAACAACTGGTCATGTGGGGTTTTTTAGTCGAGTCTTTCCCCAAGTGCCATTTGATCTGCATTCATAGAATTGTGAGCATAGATCTACCTCAGAATTTCATATTTTTTTCCATTATTCCAGGGATGAGGAGCCTGCAGTCCTTCAACTCCTGTCACCCCTGATCATTAGCCCTGCTGGATGGGGATGTTGGGAACTGGTGTCCAATGATACTTAAAAGGCTCTGCATCCCTGCACTGTGGTCTTATCTACACTAGTGTGGCACTGAAAGTGGAAGTTGGCATATCAGGATTGGGCCAATATATCCATTTTGGTTTCTCTCACTTTCTTCTTTTTCCTAATTTTAAATCAAGTTCTCCACACTTCTACATCAGTTTGAAATTTTTTTTTTGTTAAAGTCCTCACGAACATTTATCAGCATTTTTGTGTGAATTCTAATATGTACATTTTTTTTGTATGCAGTTTCCCCCAATTTGAACACTTTTGCAAAGCAGTTTCCCGTAATGTAATGCTTTTTGGTACATTATGTTCACTAATACATACACTTATATGCATGCTTTGCACTAGTATATGCGTTTTTGTACACATTGCTTGGCTGGAGAACTGCATTGCAAAATTCGGAGATGTGTGGCTTTCAAAGGATGGCTGTGTTTTGGTTCTCATATTCTTTCAGAAAGTGTGAAGTAGTTAAGTTCACCTTGAAATGGAAACAAAGTTAAACTCTCCCCCATACCTAGTGGCAGGCCAGGTAAGAGAAAGGTCCCACAGGGATACAAAAGCCCTTCCCATGGAAAAAAAACCACTTTTCATGCTGAAAAACGCAGACTGTATTCTTTCACAGTCTCTTACCAACCCCGGACTAAAGAAGGTGAGGGATACAGAGTACTGTGAATCACCTCTAAAGTGATCACTGCTATTCCTTCTCCTGTCTGGGAGCAACCATAGAAAGCTGCCCTCCAGCCCTCTCCATGTTTCTGCCAACCTTTCTGTAGCGCTTGGTTTTTGTTGATGAGTTGTGGCAACTAAGACACAAACTGGAATAGTTCAGGGCAGGGATTGTTCGGCCCCTGACAACTCTCTATTACTTGTTAGGGAGGCCTGATTCAAACTTTGAGCATCCCTGGTATAAACAGAGGGTTTCCTGGTCCAAAAATACTGAATTGCTGTTCAAAACACGTTTCTTGATTCCATTGCCTATAATTTTGGCATTCCACACAGCTGCTCATAATTACTATTATGAATCATTTTGTGTTCTTCTGTGGGAAGGCAGGTCTCCGTATTTGACAAATTGTCACAAAACTATGGAGAAGCCTATCAAAGCCTTTCCATGGGCTTCACTAGTCTTTGGTTCAGACCTTGAAAAAAATATATATACAGTTCCCTTCTGCAGCTTATTGAAATGCTAGTTAAATGTAATTTACCATACGTGCTTTCCTCCTCCGGTCTTTTTCTGATAATAGAGTCTCTGAGCTGGCGTATTTTTTCCTTAAGTAAGAAACAAACACACAAACAACAACAAAAATCAATAGCTGCAGTTGATTGTTAAAAATAATGAATGAGTAGCTGGAGGAGTCGGGCTTTTTAGTATTCTGCACACTTAAGCTTCCTAGCACAGGAAATCATTTTAAAAGACATTGGGGGGCGGAATCTCTCCCTCTCTGTGTTTTAAAAGAGAATTTTGGTAGAGTTATGATACATAAATATCTCTGGAAAGTTTTCTCTAAGAGCAAATGCAATATCTCCACAGCTGCCACCCACTCCCTCAAGAGGCAATAATTGCCATCCATATGGGCAGCTACCTTGAATTTCATGGCCAAAATAAGAAAGAAGTATTTGTAACCACCCAAGAACAATGAGTTATTAGGAAGAACCTGTTCAGCTTTGTTCTGTCAACTTTAGTTTTGCTGCCCAATCACTCCAGTTGTCTCAGAGAAGGACAAGTCAAGTCTTCTCATAATGGTTTGGATGTCATGCTAAACCATGGCTTGAATTTGGCTTGTTTCCAACCAGAGTTAACATTCACCATAGTTTGTCTGTTTGGACAATGATGGAAAATGAATTGCAACTATGTGAAGTCTCAGTGTTTTCAGAGCTCCTTAAATCTAGCTAATCTCTATGAACACTCAAATGCAAATGGTGAGGTGGACTCCAGAAAGAAACTTCTGCAATATTACATATATTACAAATAAACTAAGAGAGTCAATGCAGGTGGTGCAGCAGTTGTGGCCAAACCCACACCCATACTCATTAAGAACATTGCAAAATCCCACATATAAATCCAATCCTGATGTTGCTCTTTTGGTCTAATAAACTATGCTTTAACAGATGGGGAATGAGCCCTGTGACCATGTACTCTTGTCCCTCTCCTCCCTTTCATCTTTTAAGGGCCTAGTTTTAGTGAAAATATGTTTGTTCCTTAAACCAACTTTCACATAACATTCAAACAAGGACATGGTAAACCTTGGAGACTTATTTGAGGGATTTTTCGTTTGCTTCCTGTTTGGCATTACCATCACTTGTATAATCACTCTGAAAATCAGCCCCAATATATTCTCCTAATATACACACTTTTGCAAACAATTTTCCATAGTGTCATGCATTTTTTAGGATATTTGCACCAATGTATGCATTTTATGCAACATTTTGCATGGTAGACGTATTTTTGTACACATTACTGGGTTGCAGAATGACACTGCAAAATTTGGATAACTGCAAAATTTGAAGGATGGTTGAATTTCTGCCTGCACATTGTATGGAAAGTGTGAATTTGCTAGATTTGCCTTTGAATGTGAATTGACTCAAATTTCTCCTCCACCCCTAACTATGAGAAACCCATGTGGATGTGGTCATTAAAAATGCATGCATGTCATGAAAGTCCTAAGATTTGATTTGTATCCTGGCTATATGTAGAACTATTCACAAGAGTGGGGCAGGTCAGTGGCAGAATTGTCTGCTTTGCCTGCAGGTGATCTCACGTTCAGTTCATGGCATCTCCAGTAAAACAGATCAGGTGGCAAGGGATGGAAAGGCCTCTGCCTGTCAGGTTTTGGGGAAGCGGCTTCCTCCCTCCCTTTGGCCGTGGATAAGCAGAACAAAGTGAAGAGAGTCTCTTACCATTTAAAGATATTTTAGTTATCACAGCGAAAGAACAAAGAGTCCATTCTCAAAGTAAAGGTGCTCCCAATTAAGGTTTCCACCTACTTCCCCCCTCGTCCCTTCCTTGTCTTGCAACCTGATCTCACAACCACTATGCCTTCTATGTAGCTACCTTATCTAATCTCTTTGACCTTGGACTGAGCGGCTGGACACATTCCAGTGAACCAGAGTCTGTTAACTCTCTTCTTCTCAGTTCTTATTCTCCTAGCTGTTCCCCACTCAACTCTGCCCAGCTCTGCAAACTCTGCAAACCACTGCTCCAAATCTATACTGCTCCACTGCTCCTGGGCAGCTTCAGGATCCTGGTCAGGGGGAGGGGGAGGCTCCCACCATTCCTCATCAGAGCAGCACTCCTCAGCCTGGTCTCTGACACTGCCTGAGATCCTGGAGGGATGCTGACAGCCAGAGAAGATAATACTGGACCTCATGGACCAAGCGACTGGCTTGGCACAAGGAAGCTCCCTATGTGTCTAACACTGGTACACCCAACTCAGGTTTGAAAACACACAACACAGGAGAAGAAGAAAAATGTGAAACCCACTAAAAGAGCAGAGATATCTTGATGAACATAGCAGCTAGCTTGTAAGCACCACACAAAATACACAAGGCTTCTACCTGCTGGGTCGCTTCTAATCCACTTCTGTGATTCTGCCATTCTTTAAATTTCTCCAGAGCTTCATCCACAGAAAGTATCCCCTTCTTCACCTGCTCCTGCAATAGGATGAGCTCTTCTTGCCTCAATGGGATGCTTGGCTTGACGGTACTGTATGTGGTCCTGTCACCTTGAGCTTTATCTTCAGGGAGCAAATGCAAACATTCAGGACAGAAGCAAAAAACCCTTTTTGAGCTGCATATATGATAGAAATCTAGATTTCTGAAGTAGAGAAAATGGACAGCCTAAGTGCAATTACTAGATACCTTTTCAGTGTGGTGTAGTGGTAAAATGATATAATGGTTACCAAATCAGACTAGGGGTGGGGAGACACAGTTTAGTTGCCTAGGCTAATTTCACTATATTTCAGCCACACAGGGTTGTTGAGAGGATGCAAATGGAAGGGGGTAACCCACCTTTAGCCCCCTGGAAGAAAGGCAAGATATAAAGGAAATAAATACATAAATCCAAACGGTAAAGGTCTCAATGATGGGGGGAAGATGTTGCTTCACCCTGACTCCTTAGAGACACCAGAACATTTAGCTTATTTTCCTTTGTCGGCTTTTGTATTATCAGAGCTTTGCCACAACTCCCATTAAGACAGGGATAGGGAACCTGTAATTTTCCAGATGATAGTGGACTCCAGCTCCCATTAGCCCCAGCATGGTCAATGGTGAGGAATGATGGAAGTTGCTGACATACAAAATTTGGATAACTGCATATCTCCCATCCCTGTACCAAGAGATGAGTAACAGGTAGACCTTTCCCTAGGACCTTGTGTGGTGTAGTGGTTAAGAGCGGTAGTCTCGTAATCTGGGGAACCGGGTTCGTGTCTCTGCTCCTCCACATGCAGCTGCTGGGTGACCTTGGGCTAGTCACACTTCTTTGAAGTCTCTCAGCCCCACTCACCTCACAGAGTGTTTGTTGTGGCAGGAAGGGAAAGGAGAATGTCAGCCGCTTTGAGACTCCTTCGGGTAGTGATAAAGCGGGATATCAAATCCAAACTCTTCTTCTCTTCTTCTCCCCTACCTGCTAGGTCAGATTTGAATCTGGATCCCAACTGGAATATCAATAACTTTTAAGCTCCAGGATTAAATTCTATGTTGATAAATGAGACGAGTGCTGCCAGGGATTCCAATATCTAGCTGCGATGAGGGTTTCATCCTGGTACACAAAGCATTCACATTCATGGCCATTTGCCTGATTAATTCTCTGTTGAATTTAGTTGTCGTTGGAGTTCCCTTTGTGAGACAGCACTGTACCATTAACTAATTATGAAACTCAAGAAAGGAATCACTGACACATTACATTAAGGCCAGGCACTTTGGTTCATAAGCAAAGACAGGAAATCTAGCACTACCAAGATAGCTTTCCACAGCAACCAGTGTGCACACCACACTTTCCTGAAGACAAACTCTGTGTCATACTGAATTATCTCTATACTAGAGCTGTACACCATTGTTGTTGTTGTTTAGTCGTTTAGTCGTGTCCAACTCTTTGTGACCCCATGGACCAGAGCAAGCCAGGCACTCCTGTCTTCCACTGCCTCTCGCAGTTTGGTCAAACTCATGCTGGTAGCTTCGAGAACACTGTCCTATGCAATATTTTTCTTTACAGCATTGGACTGTATACAGCTTAAAGCAGCTCGACATCCTCTTGAGTCGGTGCTGGGAAGGTAAAATAGGTTGGCCAGGAAGCTCACTTGCATTACAGTTGCCTGGCCTTCACTGTATTCCGCATGGATGAAGATCAGACATTCAGTTTGCAATCATATGCACGCTTACCGAGGTGTAAGCTGCATTGCACACAGTGGAACTTACTTTGGAGGAAAAATATATGGGGTTGTGCTGCCTGGCAACTGAAGGATGATGCGCCAAAACTCCCCATGGAAGTGACCTCGAAACACGTCAGAAGTGCTGGTTCAATTAATAGCACGATGGCCAATTAATGATTAGATAGGAACCCTGTAGTAGTAAGCTGGTGATGATGAGCTCTGACTAATTTTCTGTAGAATAACATGGTACCTCCTCCGTCATGTTAATGCTTCCTTCTTGTGTGAGGGCTCTTTTGTGGTCCCTCAACCAACAATATATGGATCCTCATTTTATTGTCTTGTACCAATGAAAAGCTTTAAAAGATCAACATTCTGATTTGCAGTTTTTATTGTACCCGGTGGGCTACATGTAGCATGGTAGCATGGAGAATCTGGCCAGCCTATTAAAAATGCATTTATTTCAGCAGGTGATTGATGCATAGAAATTATTTGAACTTGTAGAGCAGTAACCTTGGACATTGGTGCACCAGCAGCGTCAATAATACCGATATTTAATCATCTCCTAGGAAAATGTTATAATGCCGCTTGAAGGTTACAGTAAACTCACTGCTCATAAAAATGGAACAAACAGTCAGGAATTCTCTTTTCATTGATTAAATGGCTATGAACACAGTGGTGTCTTAAACAGGGCACAAGATAATATGCTGACCGCCAACTCTACATATTTGCTCAAAAGAAAGTCCCAGTGGTCTGAACTGGAGGTTTCCCCTTGCTAATTGTGCATAGCTCTGTATCCTTAAATTGTTGTCATGTCCGCGAGTGGTGCTGTGGGTTAAACCACAGAGCCTAGGACTTGCCGATCAGAAGGTTGGCGGTTCGAATCCCCGCGACTGGGTGAGCTCCCGTTGCTTGGTCCCTGCTCCTGCCAACCTAGCAGTTTGAAAGCACGTCAAAAGTGAAGTAGATAAGTAGGTACCACTCCAGCGGAAAGGTAAACGGTGTTTCCGTGCGCTGCTCTGGTTCGCCAGAAGCGGCTTAGTCATGCTGGCCACATGACCCGGAAGCTGTATGCCGGCTCCCTCGGCCAATAAAGCGAGATGAGCGCCGCAACCCCAGAGTCGGTCCCGACTGGACCTAACAGTCAGGGGTCCCTTTACCTTTACCCAGTAAAGGAAGTTACAAAAACCAAACTGCAACCACTTGGAAACTTCTGATTCTCTGAGTTAGAACTTAAGACCTGAGCTTGGTGGTCAGTAGAGTTGCACAGCACAGCTCCTGACTGAGAACTATACCACTGGAAGTGGGAGGCTCCCTTTTCTAATGCCTTGCAAGTAGAAAAGTAGTAGATCAAGCATAGCTTTCTTTCCAACAGTGTTATTTCTGGTGGGGAGCACTAAAACAAGTCCTGAAATGGGATGTTCCAAGGAAAAGGAGGAGGCGGGACTGAGCCAGTTTGGGATCTGCTGGATCCTGCACCAGTCTTGCTGTCATCAGATGATGGTGTCAGGCCTGATCTGGACCTGATCTCTGTACCAGTTATTCTGCCCTTCCCTTCAACTGCTCCTCCTCTGAGTGGCTGGGCTCTGGCTATGGCATTGGTCCTGTCCCTCGAGAAAGCTCTGCTGGCTGGTTGGATTGTGCCCTAAGTCTCAATCTAGCTCTGTAACTGTCACATTTGCCTTGTGATTGCTACCATTGGCAGCACAGCCTGGCAAAGAACAGTAAGAAATGAGAAAAGACTGTAGAAGAATAGATGCATTTAACATCCAGTCCTAGACTGACAATGTAAACTTACCCTGCCACAAGTTGCATCAGAGAACCAGCAAATGGGAGTTTTTGCAGATTGTTGCATTGGGTTATTATACTGCCATGAACAGCCTCTCTGGACCATATATATATATGGATATATAAATCAACAAAATCATCATACCTGGTTTTCTGGCAGCACACAGCAACTTCTCATTACCAGCATGAGTTCTGGTTGCCTTCTGCTGAAAAACTACACGAAAAGGAAATTAGGAAATGAAAGATGGCAGCAGAATAAGTATGGTGATTACTTTTCAGAACTCCAGTGCCTCACAAGAGCATCCAAGGACCTTGAAAACAGATTATAAGGAAATAGCATGAGCTCTCACAGCGTCGATGGGCATTATTTTGGAATACTTCTGGGCAGAGGCAAATTCAGAAGTGCAGTATCTCTTCATGATGCTCACAGCCATGCCTCCTTACAGCCGCACCCCCTCAAAGTCACACCCCTACTAAGATTATACAAGCGTCTTAGATTATACAATAATCTTATAATCATTCAATAATAAAAATAATTAGGGATGCAATGTAATGCAGATCTCTCTGTGTTGCCTTTCAGATAGATCTACTATTTTCTGTGTGAATGATTTGGAGTGTATCAATATCTTTTTTTCAGAGCAGCTTAAGTCGCCTCTTCCTTGAAGTTCCTTTGTCCATAACAAAACTTGCACACCATTCTCTTCAGACTGAAGCACCTCCCTTCAGCCTTGCCCTCCCCTTCCTGGTCCAGCTCTCCGCTGCCCCAGACCACACTTGACCACACATGGTAGGAAGCTTGGTTGTGCCAACAAATAGAGAGGACATATCCTTCAATCTGCTGATTTATCTCAATTTCTCATTTCTCAAATCTGAAGTTCAGTTCTCCACATTTTCTCAACAGGATGTGATTTTTTTTACACATAGAAGTCCTCATGATAATCCATCAGCATTCCAGCAGGAATGTTTCCCACAAGACACCCATTTTTTGTATGCAGTGGTTTAGTGGTTAGCGTGCTGGACTAAGACCTGGGCTCAAACTCCCACTGGGTGACCTTGGTCCAGTTGCTGTCTCTCTCGGCCTAAACGACTTCACAGGGCTGTTGTGAGGATAAAATGGGAAGAGGGGGAATTGTAGACATTTCTTGAGTGAGGTAGAAATGTAATAATAAACAAAAAATAAAAATAAACATGCACATCTTTGCAAGTTGTCAGGCACTGGGCAGAAGAGGAATGGTAGAGGGAAATAATGGGAGAGGAGGGAGAGGAAGCACCAGGAGGGTGACAGCTGACGGACACAGTGTCTTTAGAAAGCATTCCAGAACTCCCCTCTCCCAGAACACGGCAAGCCTTGAAAGTAGGAGAGCAAAGAGCTCAGAAGCAGAGGGCCCTCAGCGCCACCTGTAGGGGAGATGAAGACAATGACCAAAGAGGAAGTGGGAGGAAAGGGGGGGTGAAGAGTCACTCAGGACAGCGCCACTATCCCAAGAGGCTGTGTTCCAAGCCTCTCTCTGTAAATATTGGAAAAAAAGCAGATGGTAAGAACTTGTCTTGTATGTTCCTGGCAACTGGCCGTGGGAGTTGCTTACTGCCACCTGACACAAGAATTCTCCCCCAATATAATATATATTGTGTGTTATTTTCATCAATATATACATTTGTATGCATACTCTACCCCAGGGGTCAGCAAACTTTTTCAGCAGGGGGCAGGTCCATTGTCCCTCAGACCTTGTGGGGGGCCAGACTATATTTTGAAAAGAAAAACAAATGAACAAATTCCTATGCCCCACAAATAACCCAGAGATGCATTTTAAACAAAAGCACACATTCTACTCTTGTAAAAACACACAGATTCCCATACCATCCATGGGCCGGATTTAGAAGGTGATTGGGCCGGATCCGGCCCCCGAGCCTTAGTTTGCCTACCCATGGTCTACCCTAATATACACATTTTTCTATTCGTTGTTTGGTTGGAGAAGTGTGTTGCAATTTTGGTGGGAAATTTTGCTTATGCTCAGGGGGCAAGGCAGGGCAGCAATGAGGTTAAGGTGAACCAATGGGAGTGCCAGGCTGTCTCCACCGATGTGTCCGCATTGCCCGGACCATATTGCTGTGCTGCCCGCATCAACCCAGTATGTGGCACAGCCACTACTGCCAGGTCACAGGCTCCACAGTACCACCCCACTAATATGGCCGCTCCTGCAATGCCATCATGTTTCACGCCAGTCTAGTGTCAACTGCTGGCAGCAAAGGGGTCAGGGTTTGAAGAGAATTCTATCCTACCCAATGGATGTTAAGTCATGGGCAGGCCAAATGTTAATGGCCAAGGGCAGGAAAATGAAGAGTGTGTCCTCTAACAAATTACTCGAAGAGAAAATAAATTGGGTCCAGGACAGGGATACATTCAACAATGTCCCTGATTAGGAAGTACTTTAACTGATAGGCCTGGGTATTTCTGCTGAGTTTTGCAATGCCACAGCAATGAAATAAATGGAATTACTTCTCCAGCTGTTCAAAGTCAAATTGCTAGAACCACTTTACATTCAGCGTCTTGCTGAAAATCATTTTCAGCTGGCAACAAACACTCTGAGTGGGCGAGGTAAGAGAAAATAAATTATTCACTTTTTTTGGACGGAATTAGGAAAACATGCAACTAAACTGCAACACAGCAGGCACACGGGCATGCTATGATTTGAGGAGAAAACAGTGAAGAAACATGTCGACATTTCTCACAACACTTAACAAGCCAAGGCACCCGATTTTGGCAATGATAAACTGGAGCACATCCAGTGGATGGACAGCATATTGAAGGTCTGGAAACTTAAGTCCTATGAGGAATAGGTGAAAGAGCTGGGTATGTTTCATCTGGAGAAGAGATGATTAAGGGAAGGATTGCCCCATAGAAGATGGAGGAGACTTGTTCTCTCTCTGTGAGATCTTGTGGGCTCTGTGATATTCTGCAAGAATTCAATGAGTTCTTGTGAGATTTCAGCAAGATCTTGCCAGAAGCTGCTGATACTTCACCAGGGGCTGAAGTGGTGGGATGAGTGAGGTGCCCCCAAGAGTGCCACCGCTTGAGCTTCCACTGCCCAAGGTGGCTGTTTCACCCTGTCTCATGGGCAAGCGGACCCTGCTCTTGCTCCACAGAGGACCTATTGGTGGAAATTGCAGTAAAGCTGTTTGGCAGTGGAACATACTGCCCAAGAGCTGAGGATCTTTCATCCACTGGAGATACTTAAGTGGCTGATGGATGACCATCTGTTAGGGGGTGCAGTTTTATCTTGGGCTGTACATTTTTTATTGATAAGGGGTTTGGACTAGATGAACCATAGAATCATAGATTTGTACAGCTGGACGTTACACCTGGTCATCTAGTACAACCCTCTGCAATGCAGGAATCTCAGTTAAAGCATCCATGACAGATGCTTAAATCTCTGCTTAAAAACCTCCAATGAGTCCACCACCTTCCAAAGTAGTTTGTTCCACTGCCAAACAGCTCTTACTGTCAGAAAGTTCTTCATGATGTTTAGTCAGAATCTCATTTCTTGTAACTGGAAGCCATTGGTTTAGGTCCTACCCAAGTTTGCTCCATCTTCCATGTGACAAGCTGTTAGATATTTGAAGATTTCTATCACATCTCCCCTCAGTCTTCTCTTTTCTGGGACAAAGATACCCAACTCCCTCAACTCTAAGGCTTGGTTTCCAGACCCTTAATCATCTTGGTTGTCCTCCTTTGTACACATTCCAGCTTGTCAATATCCTCCTTTAACTGGGGTGGCTAGAACTGGACACAGTACTCAAGGTGTGCTCTGACTAAGGCAGAATAGTAAAGGTAAAGGGACCCCTGACCATTAGGTCCAGTCTTGACCAACTCTGGGGTTGCAGAGCTCATCTCGCTTTATTGGCCAAGAGAGCCGAATAGAGTGGTACTATTACTTCCCTTGAACTGTTGATGCAACCTAGAATAGAATTCACTTTTTTTTTTGCTGCTGCATCACACTGTTGACTCATGTTGAGCTTGTGGTCTACTAAGACCTTGAGATCACATGTACTTCTTGCAAGCAAGGGATTGTATAGAACTGGTTCTTCCTGCCTCTATTGAAATTCATTTTGTAGTTTCAGCCCAGTTCTCCATTCTGTTAAGGTCATACTGGATCCCAGGGCCTTGGACAAAACCCTGTGACACCCCACTTCTCACTTTTTTCCCCAGGATGGCATGAACAACCAGCTACAAATCCACTTAACTGCTTTGTATGGAGAAGAACCTGGGTTTAATCCCCAGCATCTCCAGGTAGGATTTGGAGAGACCCATGCTTGAAAGCCTGGAGTGTCACTGCCAATCCGCGTGGACAACCCTGCACTAGATGGACCAATGGTGTGGTTCAGTGTAAGGCAACTTCCTATGGCTGTGGAGGCAGGTGGGGGCAGTCATCTGCAGCTTTCCATTGACTCCAATGAAACTTTTGAAAATTTATGCCGTAATTTCAGGTAGAGCTGATCTTTGAGCAAGCACAAGTCCTGCTGGACTCAATCTGGTTCCCAGTACATAAGCACCTTATTGTATATTGATTCAGTGCAGAATTGCTTTGGGAATAACGCACTGATGAGATGGTTTCAGATGATATAGTGAACCAAAGCAAGAAAGAACTATAGAGACTACATTCAGAAAACATTAACTCTGGTGAATTCAGTTCCTTCTCTCTGATCTTATTTTCTAAGCTTTCACTATCTAATGTAGGATGTTGAGGCAGCAAAAAACTGATTTGCTCCATTGGAAGCACCACCTGTTATGACAAAAGCCCTCAAATATCATTGATGACATTATACAAGTCTTGTTGACTTGAACGAAACACTCGATGTGAATGAAACAACATTAAGGGAAATTGTGCTTTGAATGAGAATGTGCTTGCTATCAGACCGTCAAAATAAAACTGCAGTTCTAGCAAGAACTCAGGCTGGTGGGTGGAAGGTTAAGAGATGTGCCCCTGAAACACATTGCATCCCAACAAATAAAGCTGAATGCCAATGAACAGGCCAGTGAAGGCAGACTCAGAGACTGGGTTAAGTTGTTCAATCTGCTTCTTTTTGCTGCTTATTTTAATGCTACAGAAACGCTAGCAACATGGTTCCATTTACTATGAAGGTACCATTGCTGCACAATGTAGCCCTCCCTTTACCCCCAGTTGGACTGGTGAGGGGTCCCTCTGAGCCACTGGGGACCATCCGTCACTGCTGGGTTGGGGCAAGAGATGACCCCAGGCTTGCATATAAGCCTGTATTGGCCACTTATGTTTTCCCTTCATTACCTAAAAGCAGCTAAGGTGTGATGTCTTGGAGTGATTTGCTAACGGAATTGTCATGGTGGCAGGAGAAGAGTTAGCCCCTCCCATGGCTGCTTTTGTTGATGGGGGATGCATTCACACATATTCAATGTAGTGCCTAGTTTTGCTTTGAGGCTGCATTTTTTTGTACAGTTACTTGAGAATAAGCCCTGTTTCTATTATTATTATTATTATTATTATTATTATTATTATTATTATTATTATACCACCCTATACCCTGGGGTCTCAGGGCAGTTCACAGAATAATATCAAAATATAAAACCACAAAATACATAATCAGAATAAAAAACAACCTAATAACCCCCCACATTTTAAAAGGGCATTGGATGTCAATCAAATCAACCAAAGGCCTTGTTAAAAAGGAATGTTTTTGCCTGGCGCCTAAAGGTGTATAATGAAGGCGCCAGGTGAACTTCCCTGGGGAGAGCATTCCCCAGACGGGGAGTCACTGCAGAGAAGGCCTGTTCTTCTGTTGCCACCCTCCGGACCTCTTGAGGAGGAGGCACATGAAGAAGGGCCTCAGAAGATGATCTCAGGGTCTGGGTAGGTTCATATGAAAAGAGGCAGTCCTTGAGGTATTGCGGTCCTGAGCCGTTTAAGTCTTTATAGGTCAAAACTTTGAATTGGGCCTGGAAACTAATCTGCAGCCAGTGCAGTTGGACCAGGATCGGTGTAATATGCTCAAACCGTCTTGCTCCAGTGAGGAACCTGGCCTCTGAATTCTGCACCAGCTAAAGTTTCTGAACCATCTTCAGAGGCAGCCCTACATATAACGCATTGCAGTAATTTAACCTTGAGGTTATCAAAGCATAGACAACAGTAGTTAGGCTATCCCTGTCCAGACAGGGGCGTAGCTGGGCCACCAGCCAATGCTGATGGAAGGCACTCCAGGCCACTGAGGCCACCTGAGCCTCAAGCAACAGCAAAGGATCAAGGAGTGCCCCCAAGCTATGAACCTGCTCCTTCAGAGAAAGTGTAACCCCATCTAAAGCAGGCAATCTCCCACCCATCCGGTCTAGGAAACCACCCACTAACCCACCCTCAGTCGTATCTGGATTGAGTTTCAGTTTGTTGGCTCTCATCCAGTCAATTACTGAGGCAAGACACTGGTCCAGCACTTCCACTGCCTCGCCTGCAGATGTAAAGGAGAAATAGAGCTGAGTGTCATCAGCATACTGCTGACAACATACTCCAAACCTCCGGATAACCCCACCCAGCAGTTTCATGTAGATGTTAAACAACGTAGGGGGTAGGATTGAGCCCTGTGTAACCCCACACTGAAGGTTCCACGGGGCTGAAAAGCAAGTAACACCCTCTGGGAGTGGCCATCCAAGTAGGACTGGAACCACTGCAAAGCGGTGCCACCCACTCCTAGTTTGGAGAGTTGCTCTAGAAGGATACCATGGTCGATGGTATCGAAAGCCACTGAGAAGTGATTGGATTTGGATTTGATATCCCGCTTTATCACTACCCGAAGGAGTCTCAAAGCGGCTAACATTCTCCTTTCCCTTCCTCCCCCACAACAAACACTCTGTGAGGTGAGTGGGGCTGGGAGACTTCAAAGAAGCGTGACTAGCCCAAGGTCACCCAGCAGCTGCATGTGGAGGAGCGGAGACGCGAACCCGGTTCACCAGATTACGAGTCTACCGCTCTTAACCACTACACCACACTGGAGAAGTCGAGAAGAATTAACAGGGACATGTTTCCCTTGTCTCTCTCTTGACAGAGGTCATCATACATAGTAGAACTTCCTTCTGAAAAAGCATGCACAGGTTTGCAGTGCACATCCCATGGAAAGCAACAAGACTTTACCGTAAAGTATGTTTACTACTGGAATGTGTTTGTGTGGCAAATCAAAGAGGGGCAGGGAATTACAACAGTGCTAAGCAGGCTTCTTCCTTGGCAGTCTTTTCCAGGGATGCCAATGAGTCAGCAGGCACAGAGACTGAAGTATCCCCCTTAGGCCTGAGGCAATTCTCTAAGGTCAGAGCTGAACTACATGGCAGATCACTGTAAGCAAAACTGCACCTGTCTCTGTGGTTAAGCTGTGCTAACTTCAGTCTCCAGGGCGGATGAGCCTGTGCCTTTAATGAGCACAAACCTTTTGCTATGTGCTATGAAACAAAATGCTCTCATGCATTTATTTAACAGTTATTCTGACATTGTGTAATTGGAAGCATATTGAAATAACCTGGTGAGGAATATTAAGAAGCCAAGGAACAGGAAGGAAGCGCGTCGAGAGTGCACGCCATCTGGACATAAAGCCATTTGGCACAATGGCGTGGCTTCGTCTTGATGAAATTTTCCTATGTTACTGAATATTTATCTGAGTATAGATGGTGCAGTGATTGAGGGCAGGGGGAGGTGTGTACGTAGTAAGAAATAGATCCCACTCTTTCCTGAAGGGGACAACATGTTTTGCAATGTGCACCTGATATTATTGCAAATTGAACTAAACATTGGTGGGGAAACATTTCCCTGCTTTAACCATTTTCGTATGTGTAGCCTTGCTGGTTGGGGATGATGGGAATTATAATCCCAAACACCAAGACGACACCAGGCTGAGAAAGCTTGATCTCATCTTACTCCATTTCCTGAACTGAGACATTTAGTCTTCAACTGTTCATTGCCTTTTGCTAGCTAATTACGCATAAATGACAGCCTTGAGATAACTACCACCCCCAGATTCACCGCCAAACTCCTCGTTAAATGAGAATCTGTTTACAGATCATCCGCTGATGTTTTCAGTGCAAAAAAAGGGGAAAAAAAGCTTTCTCCCAAAGGCCTTGTGAAGTGTAGTTCCTTAAGTGAGCTAGGAATATCCAGTTAGTGATTCTTAACATGGTCTATATGGTGCCTCTGGCACCAAATCATGACAGTTAAACTGGTATAAAACTGATGTAAGTACCTTAGAAATTCTCAGGGGTCTTTAAAAATAAAATAAAATTAAGAAACATTATTCAACTTGCTTGTTTCCAGTCTGCACTGATGCTTTCTCTTTTCCTGTTCCTCAAGGATTTGCCACTGCAGCAAATCAGTGCTGTTGTGTTACGTTGCAAACCTCCCTGTGATCTTTGGATGAAGGACAGTATGTAAATTTAATAAATAATAATAATAATAACGCCTGGATTCTAGCATTGGGTACTCTACGTTATGGGTGGACTCCTGATAGGCACTTAATGGAGCCTGTGGCTGGTCTGAATAGAGTTTAAAAAGCAGAGTTAACCAAAAATGCTTTGGTGCCTGAATCTTACTTCATCACTGGCAACAAGAGAATATCCTGAGCAGGCGTTAAGGGACACATAGCTCTGCCTTCCAACCCATACTAACTCTTTATCCACTAACAAAACCATAATATTTAAGGTTTTTATGTGTTGTGTTTTTCTGCAAAGAGCTGAACATGAATGTACAAAGAATGTTAGACTGAGATTATTCTGTATATTTACAACAGATATTCGCTGGGCATTAATGGAACTTTATGAAAAGTGAATGGCAAACAAAAGTTACCTTGTGCTATGTAAGGAGTGCTCTCCTCTTTTGTAGGTGCAAACAAAGGACGAGGTGTGGGCGCTGGTGGCCGGTTCATAATAAAGGACCTGCCACCTTTTCTTCGCTCTTTGTTGTCATTGTCAAAAATGACATCGTACACACCATCATCCACAAGAGCAGAGCTGTATGGATCTTCCTCTTCTGATTTCTCAGATTCACCTTCTTCTTTCTCCTCCTCGTGTATCTCATCGGTTTTCTTTTGTTCTTTCTCTGCTTCCCATTCTACAAAACACGCACAACAGCAACATCATTATCCAGGCTCCTGGGTTTCCAGGGTGAATGAAAACACCACCATATGCCTGTTAAAATAAGCCTTAGTAAAAATCTTTGCACGTTGCATACAAAGACCACGTATACCTCTATAAATTGGACAGCTCAAAATCACATTTATTCCCTTAAGACCACAGTTGCCTGCCATTTCTATTAGAGGCAAAATGGTCTTTTAAAAACAATACAAATTCATCGGGATGAACTCTTGTAAACTGCTATATAAATGCTAAAAAAAAAATATTATGGGCTCCTTATAATTGTGTAATCTGGAGAGGTGTGTGTCTCGCTTTAAGCTCAAAAGAGTAGTGAGGATGTTAGACAGTGCGAAAAACACAGTCATTGCTGGGTACTTTAAGGACTTTTGGGAAACACAAATTTGCCTAAAAATTGCGTATGCTGTACTAATTTGTATGAACAGGGGCTTCTGGTTGAATTAAGATTCTGGGAGACTGAGTCTCACCAGGGCAGATATTTTGCACTGTTGACATAGAAATTCTGCAAAAACCATTCTCAGTAAGCCCAGATTCCTGCATTGCAGGTGTTTGGACTAGATGACCCTCGCAGTCCCTTCTAACTCTACAATTCTATGATTCTATGTACACGTGTTTGTGTGAAAGAAGCTCAAGGTGCCCATTCATACAGTTCAGCTACTGCATACACAGCAACACGGACAGTAAACCCATTGAATGCAGAAAAGACCTACATTCAGAGATATTTCCTCGCTGACTGTTAACGAAAGGCAAATTAAAACAAGTGTGGCATCCTGTGTTTCATATGAAGAAGAGACCCTTCCCAACTTGCCATTATTATTATTATTATTATTATTATTATTATTATTATTATTCCACTATGTTAGCATTCTGACCTCCCGGCTTCCACAGGGGGCACTCATGCCACTGGCAAACAAACCTTTCCCGGGAAGGATGGCAGCGGTGGGTTGACTCCAGGTTGCTCTGCAGCTATTCTCTTGCAGTACCTGCAGCAAATGACTCTCTAAAGAATGTGGATGGATGACTCATTACAGTTTCTCTTTGAAAAAGAAACGATCGCACCCCTCCCAAAGATGAAACCAACCTAATGCTTCACAGAAACACAGCGCAATTAAACTGAAAGATTCATACAGAAAGCGCTTCAGAGGGATTCAGCTTCATCCCCAGGATATTAACTGGCACTGCCTGGAGTTAGTGCGCACGTCTGCCTGCTTAGAGACACGTCCGTGATGCAATAGAATTATTCATGTGTGGCGTCGCCATGTGCCAGTTTGGCGGGCCGACGAGCCATTCCAAACCCTTTCCAATAAATCCTTTGATCCCTTCTCCCCTCCTCTGTCGGCTGCTCTTGTGGGAACAGTGGCACTTCAAGGGCACAAGCCACGCAAAAGGTGATTTGGCAAGAGAGCAGTATCTTTATCATGGGCGGCAGCACCCACCATATTTTATGGCAGTTAAAAAGACTCCAGACTATTTTGTCACAACACTTTGCGCATTTCTATGCTCCATTGTTATATTGGTTTATGTGAACCAGTTATACCTGTATCTATATCTATATCTAGATCCAATATTGATAGGGCTGGTTCAGGTGAGATTTTCTACAATAGCAGGGGTCAGCAAACTTTTTCAGCAGGGGGCCGGTCCACTGTCCCTCAGACCTTGTGGGGGGCTGGACTATATTTTGAGGGGGGAAATGAACGAATTCCTATGCCCCACAAATAACCCAGAGATGAGTTTTAAATAAAAGCACACATTCTGCTCATGCAAAAACACCAGGCAGGCCCCACAAATAACCCAGAGATGCATTTTAAATAAAAGGGCACATTCTATTCATGTAAAAACACGCTGATTCCCGGACCGTCCGCTGGCTGGATTTTGAAGGCGACTGGGCTGGATCCGGCCCCCCGGGCCTTAGTTTGCCTACCCATGTACAATAGCATTCAGAAACTTGGAGGCCACCATATATTGCAGAATTACAACACATGTTGCCCCTGACCATTGGCTATGGTGGATGGAGCTGATAGGGGATGAAGTCGAACAAGATCTGGCTCCCTGTTCCTGTTCTAAAATTACTCTGCTTTACACTGGGTGACCCCATTGACAGCATTGTGTAGATAGCCCAGTCAACACTGGCACAGGGACAAGGTTGGTGCCAGGCAGACCTCCCTATGGAGAGAATTTAATAAACAAGGAGCTACTACAGAGGAGGCCCCTGTGGGAGGGCATTAAATGTTTCACATGTGCAGACCTCACTTTTCACCATGTGTCTTGTTATGTACTGAGTTGAATAGGATCCAAAATGCAGCAGTCTGATTGGTTCTAGAACAATAGGATTCAGAAAGCAATAGTCTGATTGGTCCTAGAACAATAGGATTCAGAATGCAGCAGTCTGATTGGTCCTAGAACAATAGGATCCAGAATGCAGCAGTCTGATTGGTTCACAAGAGCCACCCAATTCAGCTCCAGGTGGAAGTGAATCCGCAACCTGATTGGCCTATAGGAGAATCCCGGAATTAGCCAATCATGTGGGGCCCATTGTGTAAATAATGTATATAAAGCAGACATTCTGGGGGAACTTCCATTCCTCCTCACCACTATGAGCTAAATAAAGAGCATGAAATCCACTCTCGACTCCAAGTATATTTCATGTCTCAATGCAGAAAAAATAAAATGTACAACATGCAAAATTTAAAATGAGTTTTAAACATCAGAGAGCAGAACACTGGTACAGCATTCACAGTGCAAAGGCTTCCTGAAATGAAACCACTTTAACCCGATGTCTGACCCTTAGCAGGAATGGTTTCTGCCTGGTTTCTAATGGGAGAGAATTCCATAGAGTCGTGCTCCGGTCAATGCAGGAATGCTACTGGTGCTCCCCCAGGCAAACTCAGTGATCAACTTGGGGCGTACTGGTGAAGGCAATCCTGGGCCAAAGTTGCTTTATACACGAGTGTAAGAACCTTGAACATGGCCCCAAAGCAGTTGGGAAGTTACTGCAGGCTTTTAATGCTGGTGCCATGTGCTCATGGTAGTCTGTTTCCATCCCCAGCAACAGGCAGCATAAAATGGCAGCACAGAAATATCTAGATTAATTAAATAAATACTGCAAATATTGAGGATTTGTTTGCTTTCATGACTCCGTACCTGGGGTCCAGTTGAAAACCTCATCTTGTCTTGCGGTGGTAACTGGGATTCGAGGCGGCAAAGGTGGCCTCTCAGGGTAGACCACATTTCTGCTTCTTCCTTTAGGAGCCTCCTCATCCTCCTCCTCCTCACTTGAGCATTGTGGATTTCCCCCTAATTTATTTTCTCCTCCTCCTCCTCCTGTTTTAGCCTCTCTTTCCTGTTCTTCTCCATCACCAACCATTCTTGAATCCTTCTGGATTTTCCAGCAGGCTCCAGGCTGTTCTCTTGGGTTTGGCCTGGCGGGTAATGCTGAGGAGGACATATTATCATTATTTCATTTTAAAATACAGTATGCCATCTGGAAACATTTCATATTTCACAGATTTCCACTGAAGCAACGGCAGCACTGCTTATAAAACTTTCATGAACTAATACAGTGGAAAAGCTGACACATGTATAACTCCAGTGAAAAAGCACCTAAAATATTTATTAAATGAATGGTGGAGGTTTTCATTAGATTTTGTAACTTTCCTGTGTAACATATTCATGCGTGTGATAATGCTAGGCTTTCTCCAAATGGTGGTGGAAACCCAGAACTGTGTCTGCTCCCCTTCATGCGCCCCCCCACTCCGAGCTCAAATTGCTCGATTATGAATGCAGCACAGCACATAGGAGTGAGTCGAGCAGGCTATAACTTATGCAGCTGTATGGGGTTATATATTTTTAATAGACTGTGACTCGCCAGCTTATCATTTGGCATTCTTTAACATGGAATAAATGTTGCCCTTAGGAGAAGAAATGTTAGAATTGCTGCAAAGATGGTCCTTTAATGGGTTTGTGAGGCCCTGGTGTCTCACTGAGCACACATATAAAGGATGAAGCCATCCAGGGTAGTGGGGAAGGCAAATGGCTTCCACATAGTTGGGTTTTTTTAGAGACAGTCTCTATTTTGGATGAAATGATGCCCCTCGTACATTCCATTTGCTTGCAGCTGCAGTTAACAATGTCTTTGCCCATTGATAGCTGAACTGCCGACATCTGAGGCTGGGATATGACCCAGCTACTTGGCACTGGCTTCATTTGAGAGGTCTGGCCGACTACCAACAGTGGCAAAACTAAGGGTCATTATAAAGATATAATAAAGTGGCTCCCCACCACCCATGAACCACTTGAAAATGGCTATGGGTCTTGGTAGACTTCTTAGTGATTTCACTGCCTGTTTGTAGCATAGATGCTGTATACTTTTAAAGTGCATTTTATTGCTGGGAGAGATCATCAGGGGGTTTGGGCTGGGCGTTCATCAATATGCGGATGATACCCAGCTCTACCTCTCTTTTAAATCAGAACCAGTCTTGTGTGAGTGTCTGGAGGCGGTTGGAGGATGGATGGCAGCTAACAGATTGAGGTTGAATCCTGACAAGACAGAAGTACTGTTCTTGGGGGACAGGGGGCAGGCTGGTGTGGAGGACTCCCTGGTCCTGAATGGGGTAACTGTGCCCCTGAAGGACAAGGGGCACAGCCTAGGAATCATTTTGGATTCACAGCTGTCCATGGAGGTGCAGGTCAATTCTGTGTCCAGGGCAGCTGTCTACCAGCTCCATCTGGTAAGCAGGCTGAGACCCTACCTGCCCGCAGACTGTCTCGTCAGAGTGGTGCATGCTCTAGTTATCTCCCGCTTGGACTATTGCAATGCATTCTACATGGGGCTACCTTTGAAGGTGACTCAGCAATTAATCCAGAATACGGCAGCTAGACTGGTGACTGGGAGTGGCTGCCGAGACCATATAACACCGGTCCTGAGAGATCTGCATTGGTTTCCAGTATGTTTCCAAGCACAATTCAAAGTGTCAGTGCTGACCTTTAAAACCCTAAATGGCCTCGGTCCTGTATACCTGAAGAAGTGTCTCCACCTCCATCGTTCAGCCCAGACGCTGAGGTCCAGCACTGAGGGCCTTCTGGCGGTTCCCTCACTGTGTGTGAGAAGTGAGGTTGCAGGGAACCAGGCAGAGGGCCTTCTTGGTAGTGGCACCTGCCCTGGGGAACACTCTCCCATCAGATGTTAAGGCAATAAGTAACTATCTTACTTTCAAAAGAATTCTGAAGGGACATCTGTTTAGGGAAGTTTTTCATGTTTAATGCTGTATTGCGTTTTAATATTCGGCTGGGAGCCACCCAGAGTGGCCAGGGAAACCCAGCCAGATGGGCGGGGTATAAATAATATATTATTATTATTATTATTATTATTATTATTATTATTATTATTATTCTTTTTACTTCTTATATTCTGTCTTACAGTATCACAAATCAAATTCCATCGAATTCAGATGGTAGGGGTTCTTCACAGACCACCCGAAGTGGATGACCCTTTGGGAACTCCTGGGGAGCTGGTTAGGACTGGCTGACAGGCACATGGACTTCCTGACAGCTGTTTTGACAATGCAGTGCAGTGAGGAACCTAGGTTAGTCCAACGGAGGGACTGGTACCAGCCTCCTTTTGCTACATAGCCAAAGGTGCTCCTTTCTAGACTCAGATAAGGAGCGATGGTCTTCAAGACGGCCACTGGAGTACCTGTGGAGTCCTGGTGCTTGTGTGCAGTTTAGCGCAAGGGATGCTAGTGGTAAAACACCAGGAATACCAGAGGATGGAGTGTGCTCAAGGGGAGAAGAAAATGGTTAATGGCAAAAAGCTAATGTGCTTTAAATTAAATAAGGTAGAAGCTGCTCACAAAACTGTAGCTCTTCCCTGTGGATGTACGCATTAGGACATATAAATTTATATTGTCACTGTGGAGAAGAAGCAGTGTTGGAGATCTCTATACCAGAAACGTACAAAGTCCATTGCAGAGAGATTCTGAGCTCATCATCACCATGTAAGTATCATCTACTGTCTCGACTTCTTCCTCCTCCTGATTGTTGCTTTCCTTGCTGTCTTCTTTTATCTGGGAGGGAAAAGACCAAAGAGTGCTCAGTAGCAGGAGTGTCCATCAGGGTTTCAGTGCAGGCCAGAGAGCACAGTTCTGGAGCCATGCAGATATCCCATCTGGTCCCCTACTTTCTGCAGAACTGGTTTCCCTCTGAATGAGCTTTTCCTTAGCAACATCTGCTTCAACACAATCCAGTTCTGTAAAAAGCGTAACAGGAGACAAAGGAACACAGGGAGAAAACATAAAAGGTTGACCCCCTAATTGCAATAAGTTAAAGCTGACAACTTGTTGGCATGTTTGCACAGGAATTAATCAGCTCTTTTTGTGTGTGTGTTGGTTTGTTTTGCAAGCAACACTAAGCATAGACCACAGCAAAAATCCAAAGAGCTATTTTAGGAGTGCCCAAGCATACCTGGTGCAGCAGAACTTCTATTTGATAAGCATAAGCCCCAAGGTCCCTTTGGCTAGAGGAACTAATCTGGGAATAGGGAAGCTCAGGCATGTGGGTCAGTGTGGCTCTCCAGTCCTTTGTAACTGGTCCTTAGGACTCTCCCCAAGCCACAAACCCCTCTGCCCTTTGCTTTGTATCCCCTTTGGATGTTTTTTTGCCTGGCCAGAACATATCTATGAAATCTAATTCTAAATTCCCACTACCAATATACTAGAAGCTAACATATTGCTGAGGTTGGCCCTCACTTTACTCTGTTCTTTGACTCTCAGTCAAGGTACTTGATTTGATTGTCTTTGCCCTGTATCAGCATCCCTCTATTGTCAGAATCAATGTTGGCCCTGAGCCATTTGACATCACTCCCTTTCTGATTTTGGGGCCAGCGCTCATGTGATACAAAAACTCTGGATAGAAGATTTCTGACTGGATCTCATGATTTTTATTTTTTTAAGTGCCTTTCCCATTCACCACACCCCTTACAAATGGAAAAAAAGATGGCACCATATATATTTCCCAGGAGAGTGACTTTGGCCACTACCAAAAAGCTTTTATTGATGAGCCAAAGAGCAGAACCCCAGTAGCTGGTTGTATAGCATGTGCAATCTCATATGGATGCAAGATTCTTGATACTCAAAAGGTGTACACATTCTGAACAAAAAATAAAGTCTGCTTTCAGCAGCTGAATGATTTGACTGATACACTACACTTGTATACACATTTGTTTGTTTTGCATATTTTATTCTGTCTCTGCTAGTTGTGGGAGAGGAGAAGCAGTTATGCAGGCACAAAGGCAACCCCCTGCCCCCCCAAGGCAATCCCAATAAACCCCCTTTTTGGTTTTGTACATTTCACCTGTTTTTACAGCCATGAGGTCTAGGAACATGTCTCTGTTTCTGTGAAATCACCCTGCTGAAACACTACCCAATGGGGCAGAACCATGGTGGATAGGTAGGTAGCAAATTACTTTTTGTACTCACTTTGAATATTCTATCTGTTGGGGGTGCTAGTCCACTTGCCAGTGCACCGGCAAATTGCATTAGGTTGTATTCTACTTACAGCAGACCTACTGAAAATAATGGCTAACTTAGGTTTAAAAATTTCAATGGGTCCACACTCAGTATAACCTACTTGTGTACAACTCAATGCCTTTTTGTTTTGTTGTTCTCTGTTCCGACTCTGTGAGGGCTTACATTATATTTTATTTTTTCATTTTAACAAGGTAGTGCATCGTGTACTGCCTGGCATTTGCTTTTGAAAAAAGAGAAGACATTTTCAAGGCTGGAATTTAAGGAGCATATGTTGGAACTCCCTCCCTTATGGAAATTTGCCAAAAGCCTGAACATCTTTTAGACATGTTGTAAGATCTTTCTATTCAGGCTGGCCTTGGCTGTCAGGCTTTGATACCTGCTCAGCTTTTGAGCTGCTCCCCAGGATCATTTATATGAGCACAATTCTTTCCCAGGCCAGCAAAATACATGAGAGCAAAGGGATATCCACAGGATAACAATTCCCCTGTTTTTTCTCCCTCAGTACTACATCAGGCCATTATGGGAGTCAGAAAGCTGTGTGTGAGACTGCCAGGAGTCCCTCAGAAGTGGTTTGCTGTGTTGAGCAGAGCAGCTGCATTAGCTTCCTGACAGGTGGGTTGATGAGAGAAGGAGAGATGAGGTGGAGTGGTTGATGCAGTGTTGTCACACTGGTGGAGCTGATCCGTCCCTCCTGCCAGTGCATTTGCTGTGTGCCAGACTCCCCACTGCCATGTCTCTCACCCAGAGTGGTGCATGCTCTAGTTATCTCCCGCTTGGACTACTGCAATGCGCTCTACATGGGGCTACCTTTGAAGGTGACCCAGAAACTGCAATTAATCCAGAATGCGGCAGCTAGACTGGTGACTGGGAGCCGCCGCCGAGACTGTATAACAGCGGTCCTGAAAGATCTACATTGGCTCCCAGTACATTTCCAAGCACAATTCAAAGTGTTGGTGTTGTCCTTTAAAGCTCTAAACAGCCTCGGCCCAGTATACCTGAAGAAGCATTTCTACCCCCATTGTTCAGCCCGGACACTGAGGTCCAGCTCTGAGGGCCTTCTGTTTTTTTTTTTTTATAAGATATTTATTAAAGTTTCAAAAATAAAAAAAAGAGTTACAATAGTAATAATAAGAAAGAATAAAAAAAGAAAGAAGAAAATACAAAATACAAAAAAGTAAAAACAAGTAGCACAAGAGAAGCCCATTGTTACAGTACCTAACTCGTATCCGACTCTGAGGATTCCAGTTTAGATGTCCTAGCACAGAGGTA